>NC_056748.1:192854073-192898389 GCF_019279795.1 Protopterus annectens | reverse complement strand
GTATAAAAAAGAAATATGGACACAGGAAAGAGAGATTTAATGTGGTGCACTATTTATGCAATGGAAAATTAATCAATGTAAAGAAGGCAGCCCCAAAGATATTTAAAGATAAATATAGGCAAAAGCATCCGGATATGGAAAATTTCACAATAAAAAAAAAATAATATCACAAAGATGGAATGTAGAAAAGAAGATCAGTAAAGCAGAAGTTAAAAAAATAGAAGTTGAAGTTATAGAGTGTTTGCAAAGTGAGGATTTGATGTAGAAGGCCTAACACAGGTTACATCACATCAGGATGGAATGAGTCCCCAAAGTCAGGAGAAGCAGGAAGATCTGGACACATCTAAAGAACTATGGACATGGGAAAGAAAGAGAGATTTAATATGCTGTAATATTTATGCAAAGGAGAAAGCAAAACTAACCTATACAAAAAAGAGCAGCACCAAAGATATTTGAAGAGAAATACAAGCAAAGGAATATGGACATAGAAAACTTTACAACACAAAAAATAAGAAGCCAAAAAGGAAAAGTAGAAAAGGAGATCAGTAATGGAGAAGTTAAAGAAATAGAAACTGAGGTTATGGAGTACCTGCGAAGTGAAGGATTTGGTGTAGAAAATTTAATTCAGAAAACACCACAACAAGATAGAGTAACAGATATCCAAATTAAGGGGAAACCAGTGGAACAGGAAGCAATTGGTCAGGTGTCATATGAAGATAATTTGGAGCCTTCCACAAGAAATCAGTATAAATATTCATTTGAAGCTGGCTAGACATACAAGGAAAGGAACAGGAAACTTTGGAAACTGATGCAGTGAATGTTGAGGAGTGATAGGCCAGTGAGTTCCCATATGACAGAGAAACGGATGGCACAGGATGAAGTTGAAGAGAACATGCCACAGGAAGATGCTAGAGAACCTTCTATAGAATGTCCACAGGAATTGGAAAACAAAGGATGTGCCCTCAGTTTGGAAGAAAATGAGCTAAAAGAAGAGCTGCTTGTTTAAATAGACATGGACAGATATATCAAGATCAATGAAAGAAATAGACTGCAGAAGGTCAATAAAACCCAAAAGTAAGAAGTCTGATAAAGCAAATGAATACAGTAATTAGGACTGTCCACAGAGATCCATGTGATATAACAGAAGTAAACAGGATATATTACTGTGCAGCTAAATTAATAACTGACAAAGTTCTACCACAAGAACACAGGTAAGTGAGGGAAAGGAAGGGGAGAAATCAAATACCATCATGGAAGTATCGAATAGAGAAAACTATAAAACAATTAAGACAAGAAGTGTCAATGTTAGAAGGCTATAGAAGAGGGAATAGATCAACAAAAATACTAAGAAAGAAAGATATGATAAAAGCAATGTGCAAATTAGAACAGACCAGGATCTATCATGTACTATCGCAAATAAATTAAAAATTTCAGCCAGGTGGGAAAACTTATAAGATATGAAGATAAATATAAAGAAAAAGTGCAAAATAAGCAATTTATTGATGAACCAAAACGGTTTTATAGAGAACTGGAAAATAAGGTAAAAGGAATTGAAAGACTGCCAAAAAGGAAGAAATAGATATATTTTGGAAAAGTATCTATGAAGATCCTGTGGAACACAACAAAGATGCTAAATGGATAAAATAATTAAAAGAAAGAATAAGAAGTTCAGAGGTACAGGATATGAAATGGAATGAAGTAACAGCCAGAGAGATTGAAACAAAGTTAAAAAAAGCTTTTAATTGGAAAACCACAGGCCCAGATGCAGTACCTAACTTCTGGTTAAAAGTATTAACATCTTTGCACGAAAATTTAGCCATGAGTAAGAACTATCTCTATGCACATCCAGAACAGACACCAACCTGGCTAACAACAGGAAAAACAATGCTCTTACTTAACAGTGAACCTGCAAGCAATCCTAAAAATTATAGACCAATAACTTGCCTTCCAATGACATATAAATTATACATGGGAATTAATGCTGACAGAGTTTATAGTCATTTAGAAGAAAACTCAATTAGGGCAGTAGAACAAAAGGGCAATAAAAGAAAGTCATATGGAACAAAGGATCATTTGTTGTTAAATAAAGTCATAGAGGAGAACTGTAAAAAGGGGAAGAATCTAAGTATGGCATGGATTGACTACAAAAAAGCATTTGATAGTATCCCTCATTCATGGATAAAAGGGTGCTTAAAAATGCAGAAGATATACCCCACACTGATCGACTACATTACAGTGAGCATGAAACAGTGGCAGACCACTTTGCAATTAAGCCATGATAAAGGACAGATTGTTATCCCAGGGATAAAAATTCAAAGGGGGATATTCCAGAGTGACTCTGTCACCATTACTATTCTGCCTTGCCCTTAATCCATTAAGCTGTTTACTTATACAGCTTAGGCCATGGCTATAATCTGGCTCCCTTAAACAACTAAGTGTAAAGGTTTCTCGCCTTCTCTTTGTCAATGATTTATAAGACTTGGAGAAATTAAAAAAAAAAAAAAAAAACTAAGAATCAATCCTTATAGTGTTAGATGGGTCACCAGCTGTCTCAGTGATAAGAACATAGTGAAAATAGTGAGATCCACTTCAAGCAGCAGACCTGTAACCAGTGTTTTTCCACAGGGATCTGTCCTGGCACCTGTACTGTTTGGAATGTAGTTCTCCAAAGTACAAGCTAAAATGAAAGGTCTGTGACTGAGAAAGTTTGCTGATGACTGCAACCTGGGATCAGTCATAGAAGCTCCAGATGATGACAACATCCTACAAGAGGGTCTTACACACACAAATTATTGATGCCAAACTCATGGCCTTAACCTCAATGGAACAAAACTGTTTTAACTTCCCTCTCAGTAAATACAATGTTCCTGGTAACTCACAAATCAATAAAACTACCCTATGTATTCATTCACTGGTGAGAGACCAGGTCACACAGGTTGACAGCAACCATACCTTTGATCACCATGTCTCCATAGTAGTAAAAAGGGTATTTTATATTACTCATCTCATAAGTAAGGCCATTGCACCCAGAAGAGTAACTGTATTTATAACCTCTGTACTCTCCCCTCATCAGGCCAATATTGGAATAGAATGTCTTCTTTTGGTATGCACCTTTGCAAGTACCTGCAGCAATTGGAGAGACCACAAATGTTCCTCATAAGGATAATTCAAGGTTTTCAGCATCTGTCCTATGTGGATCATCTGAAATGGCTGTCACTTTATTCTGTTTCATGCAGACTACTTAGAGGAGATCTATGGCTTGCATTTAAGGCGATCAGTGACCAGGCTTTATTGGAGATGCTGCATATCCGCATATCAAATGGTACACTAGGTACTCACTGTATACACCTTAACCTGGTATGTACTAATAATGCAACAGGGTCAGATTTGACTCCCAGAGGTTACCACACCTTTAGAATTGGCTCACACTTCATGTCAAACAGGGCACTGCATTGGCCCACTTCAAATGAAGTCTGGACGATTAGACGTGTAACCATAAATTCACCCCGGGGGTTTCACCTGTGTCCTTCTTGGACAGGGGCAATTGCTGCTGCTGATCATGTAAATAAGGGTAGACCTTAGCTAGACTTGTAAAGTCCCTAGGGCCATTGGCCTACTAAGTTCCTATGATCCCATGATATTATCCAGTCATAGTCAACATGGGAGTACATTACCTGCGACATACCTCCCTAGACTATACTTAAAGATACTAATAGAGCTCTCAGAAGACATCTGTATGGTCACTGACACATGACTTAAAGCCATTGAAAGCACAACAACAGTGCATGGTTATTAAGCCTTCCACACAATTAGACCACCTACCTTACAGGCAGGTGCTAAAGGTGGAGGTGTCTCTGTGTACATAAAAACTAAAGATACCTCAAAGCAGGTCAAACAGAGCTGTGTCTGGTTCAAATCACAACAGGCAAAATCCAGTGCTACATCCATGCAGGCTGTAGTCACTGATCTATGGATGTGGAAACCCATATCATGTATTTAAACTTCTTGTAACATTAGCCATCTCATGCAATACCATATGCATGGGTGACTTGCAGTATCCCACTATTAACTGTGAATCATATATGACACCAAACAGACAGGCACAAAGTTTCCTGGATTTTGTAAATGGTAACTTCCTGCATCAGCTAGTCAGTACATCAACCAGGGGAGCAACCATACTGTGTGTGGGCCTCAGCAATATGGCAGTCATGCATATCCCATACTGCAGTATCTTCCCTGGTAAGGTCCAAACACAAATGGTCTCCTTTGAAATAGAAATAAAACATGGACCCCCTATCTACACACAGAATATTCAGGAACTACTGTAGGGCTGACCTCCAGCTATTAGGTGTTACACTGTCCAAATCTCAAGCCCTCATAAACACTGAGAACACTGTGGCCTATGCAGACATGTTCACAGAAACCCTGTACAAGTATGTTACTAGCTGCATAGAGGTAGCCATACCCACCAAGGAGAAGTACAGACCTAAGTCAAAATCAAGCCATCCTGATTGGATCACAGAGTCGATGGGGTGTATAGCAGATGGAAGAAACTCATGGCAAAACATAGGGGTGCATCACACAGGAGGATAAAGCCACTCTCAAAGTAAACAAATAAATCAGAGGACAAATGAAGTCTACCACAGCTAGATTTGATTTAAGTTCATCCTGCCAGTCCAAGGACAAACACAAAGCATATTTTAGCTATGTCCACAACCGCGAAGGTAAGACAATTGTGTGCATATCTTATTGTAATTGGAATCACATATATTGAGGCAGATAATATAGCAAACCTCCTGTCTCTTAAATGGGCCCCAAATATTACCCCTCTGCCACCTCAACCATCCCTTAGGAAATACCATCAAATATAATTACCCGTACTATCACTTGCGATCAGGTCCTTAATGGTGTCTCTAAGACCAAGTACACTGCATCAGTGAGCCCAGACAATATCACAGCATGCCTTTTTTTAATTTATGCAAATCTTTTGGGGTTCTGACACCATGACGGGAAGGAGCCACATTCCTAAGTCAAAGTACGATTAATGTTCATGAAATTAGTATTGTTTCAATCTTTGATGTCAGCCAAAAGTGCTCTTCACAGTACCCGCAATCTGCCTGGTAATGACTCCTTCTGCAGTTCGTACAGGATTACATGCATTGGTAACTTATCTAAATATGATTGTAGATTCTTTTTTATAAGACTTGTTGCTCATACCACTATTGGAACTGTCTGGGTGTCTTTCTTTCACATTTCTCTCATTTCTGTCTGCAAAGCCTGATATTTTATGACTTTGTGTCTCTCTGTACTTGAGACACAGTAGTCACTGGGTGTAGTGATTTCATTGATCAATGCTACTTTTGTTTTCTTTTCATGGACCACTATATCCAGTTTTCTCACATCTATCTTTTGAACTGTTGGTAATAGCCTTATATATAGCATGAAACATGATCTTTAACAGCCTCTGGAATTACTATTTCAGTGTAGCCGCCAAACAAGCATCATGCTTCATGAATGGGTGAACAGCAACAGTCATCCTTCTGTACAAATGTGGGCCTTCTACAGACCCAGTAGTCCAGTATGTTAAGCCATTAAAATATTATCCTGGAAATGATCACTAGAGATGTAGTACACCTACAGACACTGAACCATTCCCAGTTTGGTTTTGTCAAGGGCAGACCATGCCTACCCTACTTGGTGGACCTATTTGAGAAAAATGATTCACTGCACATACCATGACCTGACAAGGCAGTTGACACTATAACCCCATCAGAGATTGTTGACAAACTTAGGTGGTTAGGTACGAGCTAGTACGTCAGCAAGTGGTTAGCCAAGTGTTTGACAGACAGGATCCAGGACTTTAGCAGTGGGGAGTCCCCCTCTACCATGAGGTCCATCCGCAGTGAGCTCCCTGACAAATCATTCCTCAGACGGCACCTTTAATGCATTTAGTTTTCTGCAGTCACAACCACTGTCAGTGGCTCTGGCTGACAAAATCTGGTGATGATCGCAAATTAGGAGCTGTCATTACATCCCACACTGACACAAATGTTATCCAGGATGGGCTGACACAGACATACAGTTGTTGTCAGAGCCATGGACTAAAACTAAATGCCAAGAAATGCACAATGCTATGTTTTTGTAAGTCATTCACCCCTGGTAACTATTGTATTGACAGCACACCTCCAACAGTTGACCCTAGTCAGAGACTGATGGACACATAGATAGTGATCTACCCTTTGACTGTTGTGTGTCTGTAATATTGGGGAAATTATTCTGTGTTGCACAACCTGTAAACAGACGTATGCTATGTAAATTCAAGGAAACCATTGTTCCATTGTATTTGGCATTCTTCAGCCCTATAATTAAGTGCAATGCCACCTTCGGTATGTCACTAACCAGGCCAACAACTGTCACACCCACAGAGGTTGCTCACTAAACCACTACACGGAGTACGTAAAATGTCCTTTGCAGACCCCATCAAGGCTCTATTCATGTATTCTGTCTCCTACATGATTTGGAGGGGAGGTATATGCCTACCATATGGGGTGGTGTCAGACCCCACTGTGGAAATCCTCCTTATCTACGCTACAACTAGCACCAGAATTACCTGTTCTACAGACCTACACCTTGCCTGTGGTATAAATAGAACATGCTGGAGAGACAGGTATGTAACTTAGAGATTACATCCTATATGGAACAGGCTCCACATCCCTGTGAAGCAGAGTTCCGCCCTAACACAAATCAAGTGCAAGTTAAACAACTGGATGGGGAACAGGACAATCATACATGGTTTAGGACCAATGTCTCTAATGGACACATAGAAACTCTAGATGGTTCATCTACCACAACCCGGCTTGTAGATATTTCATCTGACAAAGCTCTGCTTGCACTTATCAAGGTATCAGACTTTGACAGAGTTTAGGGATGCATGGCTAGGCTTAAAGAAGCCCTTGTGTTTGTCAGCATATTAAACACATATGAACTTATGAACCTATAATCCTATATGGTTTTACCTTTGTGATGACATTTACTACTGTGCTGACATTCACTCCTGTGCTCTGTTGTTGATGGCTTGATTTTTTATGTTTACCCATAGGTGTGTTCTACACAATCCTAGCAGTGAAAAGTAAACATTTCCATGAGACACCTGTCATTGTGTGACTATATAGCCATTACAACAGCATTCATTGTAACATACACACATTATTATGGTATATTCATTATAAATGGCAACATACAATATCTGTAAATGACCAGTAAAAGGAGCATGTCAAAAGCAGCAATGAATAAAACAAATCCATATTAATGTAGATCGTCACCCTGTGCATCAGACACATAGCTTTATTTCCCTGCATCCATGAGAAAGATGACAGGGATGTGGCACAGGTATCATCACTTGCACAGGGTGTTGTGTGAGGGTGCAGGAGGCCTAGGCTGATCCAGTAGGTAGGCAAGCATGTGTGTGAGTCAGAAAAGGAAGCAGGCAAGATGGAACATGGAAGAGTGGTGAGTTTGTCTGTGGGTGACCTGAATGTGACAGTGGTGTGTGAGCATCTGTGCAAACACAGCCAAACTCAATGGTAGCCCTATATGTCTATATGCTGAACAGGTGTGGGTTGTGCATGGTACAGCTGACATGTCATTGTCTCCACCTTGAACATGTGAACTAGCTCTGCCAGGGGATGCACTGGCACCTCCACACCCAAGATCAGTTGCTGTGCTACTACCTGAGGGTGACTGCTGTCTAGTGGGAATGTGTCCTCCATGTGAACACTCAAGACCATGAGTCCATGGCCTGTCATGTCTGGGTGTGGACAGCACACTCCCCTCTGGAGCGTTGGAATGTACTGCCACTACGGGAGCGTGATTGTGCACTGCCACTTTGACTCTCAGCAGATGTTGTTGCTGACCTACATCCATGAGGCCGATGCTCAACTCCAACCAAATGTTCCATCAAAGAGATTGTGCGTTACAAGGCAGATATTGTGCGATCTCTCTCAAACCAATATCTTTCATTATGCGATCTCTCTCAGACCAACATCTTTCCTCTGTGTTAGTCATCCATTCCAAGGTATCAGCAACACGGTGGAGGCAGTCATGGCTGTCAGACTGTGCTGCATCCATAATCCTGAGCATTCATCGGGAGTTCCTTTCTGAAGATGCCTGTGCCTCCATGATGGCCCTAAACATATGTTGATTGACACATGATGAGACAACTGCAACAGGTGGTGGAGAGACAGCAAACCTCCTAGTAGCACCCCTATCAAACCACCTGTGTGTAACCTCATAATCTGGTTGGCTATGGCCAGTGTAAACAGTCACTGCAGCCGCAGAAGCCACACTTCCCTGTTCAATGTTCCCACCCTCCAACTGTCCAATATCTGTGGCCTCAGGAGACTGGGTATGCATAGGCATACTGACTATGTACGGATATAATGAGGGTGGATTAGGGATGTCAACCTCTGTGTCAGATTAAGCTCCCATCACCATCATCATCAGAGTCTGAAGAGACGCAGACATCATGTTGTGAAAGGGACAAAGACCAACCTCCCTGGTCACCTGTGATAAAAAGGGAAAAGCATTACATTAATACCTGCACTACTATGTTCTACAGTACTATGTTGCAATATATGTTAATTTGTATACACTGCTGTTACTATTATACACTTGTATAACACATAACTTCATATAGTGGGTTATGAGGACATTATTTCCTAAGCCAAATGTGTGATTATTTAGAAATAAAAGTTATTTTAAAAAGAATCTCAAGAGCAAAACATACATGATCTACACTGTTGACATTCTGCAAAACTCTACACAGCTGACAGTTATGGTAATCTGTGATGTCCTGACAATACTGTCAAATCAATCACTGTGGTCACATTTATAAGGAAGGCACAGGTATGAGTCTAAACTGTGTACATTCAGAAAATATCTGCACAGTTGGCAATCATGCAGACAGTACATCAATGCATCCAGCAGGCCTGGGATTACAGTTCAGCGAATACATTGATCTAAATCTACATCTCTGACAAAATAGTTTTGCGCTTACCAGCAGCAGGAGCATAGCCTCTTCCTATTCCTGACAGTCCTGAAAAAATTTGAAGGAGAGGTAATATAAACAGCCATGCATGTTACAGTATAACAGGGGTAATACGTCCAAATATCTCACATTTACAGTAGCTGCTATGTTGACAGGTATGTGTGGTCACAGTCTGTGCATGAGCTTAAAACTGCAGCTAACCTCCACCCCCCCCTTAAAACACCTGACACGCATGTAAAACTAGGTGCACCCTGACATGCTGAATGTTACAGAATTCCAATGCTGATGCAACTAAGCATACCTGGTTGCTCCTCTTGATTGGAAACAGTGGCATCCACATCCATGACATATTGACTGATGGATACCTGGGAGATGTCCTGTGTTGCAAGGTTCACCAGGAATTTTTCTGTGGCTGACAGAGGTTGTTCTTCTGCAGGCCCACCATCAGAGACCTGACGATCCCTGGCCACATCCACTGTATGTCTGTGTGCCGATTTGATCATATCTGTGGCATGGTGTCACACCTGCTCATATGTGTGATTCTGGTAACCCATGGCATTAACGGTATGTACCATTTCATCCCACAAGGTTACATGCTCTTGCCTGTTTGCCCTCCATCTGGATAGCAGGACTTGATAGTGTTGTTGCAAGGCCTCAATAAGCAGGTTGTTTTCTGCCTCAGTGAAAGGTGCCCAGCATCTTATATGCATGATATCCCCTGAAATAGAAATAAATGAGAACACATCAGGATCACATACATAGGAGTACAGTATGTAGATATACAGCAATAGAGGAAGGGTATTGGTATTCCCCACTTGATTACACATAACATATTCAAAAGTGTGGATGCAAAAAGTATAGTAGCTAAAGTAAAATACTCCTGTTTGTGGCATGACAGATGCTCACATTTGATCACACACCCATCACAGGTGTCCATTGTAGTGTGCCCCCTAGTAGGAACTCCCCATGAATAATATATGTACAAACAACACTGCCAACCAAATAGCAGTGTACTATTACAACTGCTAACAAAGGAAGTATCCAGAAGTCCTGTGTACCTAGTTAACACACAGCATTATACCGTTGCTGTACTCTTCATTCTCTGTAGGTGTAACACAGCTGGAGGTCAATGGCATGACATCAGTACAATTCTAACAAAGGCTTACTGATGTAATCCCCATTCCCCCCTAACTATATTCAAACATATGCATCATGTTGGAAACACAGTGATTACATACCTGATGGAGTATAATGCCCCTCTGTTGAAAGATACAGCTATAATAGTACTGTGTCAACAAGTTAACCATACAAACTAACTCATATACAGTGATTCCCCTCGCTATGAGTTTGCCTTTTTAAGATGGTTCTCATTAGCAGGTGATTGCCTCTGAACCAATATGTGAGTCAGGAATGCTACATGCAGCATATGCAACTAATTTGGAGTATGATCAGCTAATCCCATATAACTACTCAACAAGATATCAGGTCTCATTGTAGATTCCATCCCATTTTTCATATGTTGGGGTGGAAATTACTGGGGTAAAGTTATTGTGTCAGCACAGAACAAATGTTTGTAGCAGCTACTTTTTACAGATGTCGATGCTGCAGGCAATAGGCATAGTCAGAGAGGCTGAAGGCTGTGCAGGACAATACTTAAAAGTAACTATGTGACCTGTGGCAGCCTTGGTGTACAGCCAGAGCCTGAATGAGGGAACCCATCCCACTGGAAATTAAGGTATGTGTTTAAGTTGAGTATGTTGGCCAAAGGTATCAGAGTGAAAGGTAGCATGCTTGGTGTTTTCAAGAATAAGGTACGGGGTACATTAACCATTATGTCAACTAGTTAGATAACTGGCAAGTCATGTTTTATGTCATGGTAGTCATCTGGAACATGTGTGCTGGCAACCATTGCTTCTATCACAACCTCCTTATGTATATATTACTTGTGCAGCTGTTGTTATATGTAATATCACTGGCAATTCATTGTGGGCTGTGGTCTGATATGACTGGGCCTTATTTGAAATTCATACTTCAAAATCCTCTGGGAATTTATAGTAATTCATGACCTGGCATTCTATGTACTTTCTAGTGTTGTAACAGGAATAGTTTAAATGTTGCCTATCTGTATGCCTTTCACTACCATTATTTAGAAGCAGGCATTCAAACTGTACTGCTTTTGGTGGATAAATAGGTGACGAGACAGTCATAACATATCAGAACTTATACTGGTGATGTACACATACATGTACTTTAAATGCTAGACACAGCTGTATTTGAACCCAGGACTATAACGTACTGTTTTCAAAACATTTAACAGATTGAGCTACTGAGTCACTGTTATAGCAGCTGTATTTTTACTTGTGGATATAATTGAATACTTACCTGCTGTTACACACCTAACATCTATTATTATGTGTATGGCTTTATAGTGATTTTCTTCTCTAACAGAGTCCCTGTTAGACTCCCATTTTTCCATGAATTTTTTAGCAGATTTACATGATGCTGTACAATGCTCAGCATCACATAAACATGTTTAATGATGAGAAAATGACAATTACTGTGTTTTGGTTAAAACACCCATGCTAATTAACGAGCTATGTGGTTGGTGGTTTGATGCAGTGCCCTTCAGGTGCAGTGGTACTTGGTTAAAAATAGGGTACAGTTGTAATTTCTGAACTTCATTACTATACTTTCCGGTACATATATTGATACATCGCCATTATGTGTAGCTGTGCACAGCATCACACAAAAATTCTTTAAAGAAAAGAAAAATTGGGGAGATAGGACAGTGGTGAAATGGGGTGCAAGCACAGGGAACAACATAATGAAAGGCAGGTAAGTATGTGCAGGAAGGGTATAGGAAAGAACCATAGCTATCCATTTCTTCAATGGCAACAACTGTGCACTTTAACAGGTTTTTAGCTAAATTTGGACTGTTACTTCCAGAGAGAAGGGTGACAACAATATAATTGCATTGTGAAGCCAGTTGGACCAAATTAAGTGTGTCCAGTGGACACGTGCAAAATGGAGAGCTCTGTATGGGACATTTTTTTTTTTTTTGAGACAGGTGCCCTTTTTTTTTTTTTTTCTTAAGGAGAGTAGAATGGACATAGATATGTGTGGGGAAGGTGAAGAAGCTTTTGAAGACAGATAAGACAGACAAGACAACAGACAGGGTTAGTGTGTGACACAAGAGGGGGATGAACACCTTGGCTGGGGAGTGTGTTGTGGAATACAAGTCCCATGGACATCAGACGGGGTTGCAGTGTGACTCCAGTCCTTACCCTGTCAGCACTGCTCATTCACTGCTGCTATGGTGGCAGTGGTCAATGCCAGCAGCTTGAGCAAGACTACCCCACCAGGATGCACAGCATGATCTCTGTCCAGCATAGGTAGGCACCAACAGTTTGGTGCACAAGCCTGCGCACATGCCTTGTAGTTGGGCTTGGGTGACAAAAGCACCCCTCCACCTCCACTGACAGAGGGGAGAACCACCCCCAGCCTGTGGGGCAGAGCTATCAAATGGAGCAGGTAGTGCAGGGGCAGCTAAAGGGAAGCCAACAGGTTGCAGCCCAGATATGCTGGGGTCCGGTGCCTTGCCTGTGGGAGCCAATGTAGGTGGATCACTGGGAACTGGCCTACCTTGTCACTCTGTGGTAAATGAGATATAAATATAAGGAAAAATAAACATAACCAAAACAAATGTAATTAATGAGAAAACAATAATGAATAATAGAAACAAACTGAAAATAATATAATGAGGAACACAACGTTAAATAATGTAAATGAAAATGTATTAACAGCAAAGCAATATTAAATTATACATAAGGCCAGCATAAGAGGAAATTACAAATAATATGATAATATCAAATGCTAATAATAAATATAATTAATATATAAAAGAAGAAAGCGGGTATAGTGAGAGAAAAAAGAACATTAGTAACTTCAGATTTAATATAACTACACAGACTACAACTACATACTTCTAGATATGTTAGATTTCACTTGTGAGAACATTGACTGCTTATAATGTATATATGATGTTTCATGTACATAGCTCTCAATCCGTTAGCATGGGACATTATGGCACAAAGACAGGGAACATTTTTACATAATGTGCTCATACAATATCAGCAAGGTGTTCAGATAACAGATTTGCCATTAAATTGCATTTCAAGTAATGTCATATATGCTCATATCAAAGGACCAGACATATGGGGCAATATTACATTCTGTAAAAATCATGACAGTTGAGAGGTATGTTCGTGTACACTAATTACACTAGACAGCTGGACATTTCTCAGTTGGCTGGTGTGGGTTTATAACCCACAAGCAGTGACTGCAGGAATACTGAATATTGTATTTTAAAAAGTAAATTATCAGACCACTATCTCCTTTAAAACTTTTACTGATTCGTGTTGTGTCAAATTGTGCATTTACACACATGCATAGCTATGTAGCAATACAGTTGCCTTACACATTTACCCTATTCATTAGTTAACTGCAACCTACAGCATATATCAGACAAAATGAACAGAACAGAAGCTTGACCCTTAGTCTGGGCATTGCACTGCATTGATTTATGACATATGTTGACACACTATTTAGTACTTCACGTTTATCAGTTGTCTGGTGTTGGCTTAAAACCCACAAGCAATGACTACAGGATTACTGAACATTTTATTTGAAAACCTTAAATTATCAGAGCAACATCTTCTTTTGCACTTTATTGATGTATGTTGTTTCAAATCTTGATTTACACACACGCATAACTGTGTAGGAGTTATGTAATCTTACACATTTACCCTAATCATTTATTTTTTTTAAAACAACTTTATTTAATTTTCAGATTATAAACAAACACATATAATGATTACAAAATTTCAGTTTGAGTTAATGAACATTATTTAACAATCAAACACAGCATAACTAAAGTATTTACAAAGATGCCCACTTATAAACACTGTGTCAACATTAATAAATGGTGCTGCTTTCATAAAGGAACATGTTCTTTTCGTAATAAACTCTGTAAGATTTCCTGATGGACCTTGTTTTAATGGTCAATAATTCCAAATAAACTTCTGTAATAATAATTTTAAATTCAGAAAAAGAGAGAGAAGCGTCCGATTTCCAGTTTCTTGTATTAACTTTTCTAGCCACTGCTAATATTGACCAAACCAGGGGATATTTATTTTTTTGAACACATGTGGGTATTTGTGCATTACAAAGAACCAGAGATTTTGAAAGTATAAAATTGTCAGAAAAATAAAGCCTGGAATAGGTCAATGATGTTATCCCAAAAGCTTTTTAATGTTACCCTATTCATTTATTGACTGCAACCTACAGCATGTATCAGACAAAATGAGCAGAACACAAGCCTGACCCTTAATCTAGGTATTGCACTGCATTTATTTCTGACGTATGTTGAAACATTATTTACTTCTTTACATTTATCAGTTGGCTGGTATCAGATTAGGACCCACAAGCAGTGACTACAGGAATACTGAACACTTTATTTGAAAAAAAACAATTTTCAAAGCACCATCTCCTTTTACACTTTAATGATTAATGTTGCTTCATTTCTGGCATTTACCCACATGGATAGCTGTCTAGGGCTTCTGTTAACTTACCTGTATACCCTGTTCATTTATTGAGTGCAATCTACAGCATATTTCAGACAATGGGCAGACCAGAACAGTGACTCTTAATCTGGGTAGACCACAACATTAACTGATGGTTGGAAGCAGTGCTAAACAGTACTGCATGCTTACTTGCTTTAATTTGCTTTACCATTTCAGACATGCACTGACACATTTATAAAGATGTATGTTGTCCCAGGTATTTCATACCTGACTGTTAAGAATGAAAATCTGTATTTACTTTATTACATTATTAAGTTATTACTTTATTGATTTTCTTACATACCACACACTTGCCTCATCCTGGCCAAACACCTTGCATGGGACTGTACATTGTGAGCCCTCTTCTGCAGCTGTGGTAAGAGAGGCAAACTATTATGCATACCGGTTTTGTACAGATTCAGCTTCTATATTTATAAATTACTGGAAAACATACTTACATATCTGTGGGTTGTGCCCATCCCTAGCCTCTTGGACCCAGGTGCTCAAGGTTCCCCGCATCCTATGATACAGGTCATTATAGGGTGACAACACTGCTCACCAGTGCGGGGGATAGCAGATGCACTGGTTAGGTCCCCAGCCAAACTATCCCAGGCCTCAGACTTACACTATGAGCCCTGGTGGTCACCCTGCAACAGCCGGGGTTTGAGGTGTCATACAAGGAGTCCAATGAAAACCTTGGACTCTTGTACACCCCACTTTTGTGCACTAAAGCACAGTCCCTCACCAATACCAGCAGCCATACCCATAGTCAAAGTCAGACTCCAAGGAATGATGTAAAATTCCTGCCTATTGGCCTTTAAATAGGCTGCATTCCCGGCCTTGCACATCATAATGTAACTTTAAAAAATGTGCCGAGTCACTTAGCATCCCGCAAACTCGCACAAACCATGTTTAAGTAAAGCTTAGCAATGCACGAACAGGAAAAGCCCATTGACCATGTTTAAGCACTGCTTAGCATCACACAGCATTCCTAAATGTAACAGTTATTTAATTTAAAGTCAAACAATGTTTCACTCACCTGACACAGTTTCACAGCACTATAGGTAAAAATCATTACTAGCTAGGAATCAAACCCAGGACCTACTACACTGCAGATCATAAATCAACCTATCTAGCAACTGGGATAGTGAAGGGAACTCAAATATCTTCAGATATAATGCGAAGGTGCCTGTAAGCATAGTGTAGCTTCACAGCATGGGTTTGCATTGCTAAGCACAGCAGACCTCAAAAATTGAATTCAGTGGTTTCTATTTTTAGCTATCTAGCAGATGGCGACTGGTTAATTATGCCTTGATACACCTAGCTAAGCAACCCGCCACATTGCGCAAACAAGCATATCTAAAAAATATTAATATTGAATGCATCCAGTTTCTATTTTTAGATGTCTAGCGGATGTCTAATGCTTAAGTACACCATGCTACAACTAGTTAAGCAATGCACCATATCACACAAACAAGCACATAAAAAAATAAAAATTAAAAAAGTTATTTATTAACTTTGAATGCATCTGGTTTCTACTTTTAGATATCTAGTGGATGTCTGATGTATATGTGTGCAAAACTAAGCACAGCTAAGCAATGTGCCACACTGCACAAACAAGCACATAAACATAAAACAGTACAATTTAATGCAATAAAATATCTTGTACACCTTTCAAGGTTAATGGGCTGAAATGTATGTGGCTATGCTTTCAGTCTTACAAGGATTCAATATCCATTTTGCTGTGACCTGTCTTAGGTGCGCACCATAATTAATATGTATGGCATGCTGCCAAGCAGGAACCATAGTCATGCACATGGATACATTCCATGAAAGCTCTACACATAGCCTACGCAGACTTTATTGAATCCTAGGGTCTGTGTGGTTTTGTTTTAAATTGTGCAGTTGTACCTATCTTTCGGAATCTAGTCAACAGTAACTGTGGGGAAAAATGATACTTTTCACTACAGATTTTAACATCAGCACAACTAGCTAAGTTAGCTACCATAACAATGTTTTCCTTGACGTTATGAATAAATTATCAGAAAACAAATAATGATATATTCTTGATCATTAAATGTATTAGTTACTAATCTGCATACATGTTAACATATGCTAGCCATGTTATACACCAAATGGATCCCTACATTCCTGAAGTCTACTCATTGCAATGAACTATTTCTTGTAATTAAAGCACATAATTGATAACTTGGGTGTGCAAATGCTTGTAAACATATGCAAGCATGTGCAGTTTATAAGATAGAATACCACAAATTAAAATAATAAAATAGTATTTTTGCAGGGGTCAAGTCCTGTGATCCCCATATGTAAAGATTTGTATTTCCTGCACCCCATTATTATTCTCACTCCAGAGTCATTGCATCTCACAAAAACATTGACGAGAAAATAAGCAGTGAAAATCTTTATTTCACTCTTTTTTCAGGGGAGACTTTGAATTTAGTGCATATTGTAAACAAAAGGACATCAGCACACAAGAAGTTACACCCCTGTGCTCTGAAGCACCACTGTTACCCCCAATAAAAAGGAAGACAATAATTGCATTTTCAATGGACTACAGATGACTGTTTGAGAACAAATAAATTAGTGAACTTTTCAGGAAATCTTACCAATAAAGGAAGAAAGAAAATAACAATTAAAACAATAGTTTCAGAAGGACATCTTAAAATACTGCCTAAATGATGTATGCTGTAAAATGCACTAGAAATACAACGGACAACATAATTGACTAGTATGTGCCAATGAAGAAATTCCCTGGTGGACATAAGCAAATCATGAATCAGTATAGTAAAGCTATAACATCAATAAAATGGGCAGTGAAAAAGATGCGTTTATATATTTGCAAAGAAACATTTCTCTATAAATTATAAGGAAAAATTGTTTATCAGCTATAATCATGCAAGAACTATTGTCACCACTTTTAAGACAAGTCAGGAATTATAGATGTAAATCTTTATTAGATAAGAAAAAGACAAAATGCCAACACCACAAAGCCATTTATTTTACAATATACTTTATAATATAGCTGCCATCATCAAAGCTATCAGACATTGTTTTCAGATACATATACGCAACAACAGACAACCTTTTTGAATGCCAAGCACTGTAGATGTTCACAATTTATTTTTTTCCTGGCTCACATCTTTTTTGTTGTGACCAAGCTAAAGAAAAACACAACACGTGCACTGATGGCATTTTGGATTGTTTCCCCATCTCTCTCATTAAAGTAAACAGGCAGCTAAGAAAAAGTAATTAAACCCAATAAATTTTGAGGTCAGGATAGCCTCCCAGGCAAAAATGACCAGAAGTCCTTTTCCAGATATGTAAGAAACCTCAAAGACAGCAGACAGCAGTGTGCTGAACTAGTGGTTAAAGGTGCCACATTCACTAAACTAGGTGATATATTAAATCTGCTGGCTGACAAATTCAGTTTCAATTTTACACCTCACTTACCCTCAACTTTCTCCCAAGAAATATCTTCAAACATAACCCCTCTTGCTATAAATAGAGAGCATGTCCTGGCTGCACTCTCTAAGGCCACAAACAAAGCTTCATTTAGCCTTGATAACATCCTGGGGTGTCTCCTGAATAGTCTAAAATATGACCTGTTAGGGCCACTGGAGTTATTATTTAACCAGAGTCTTAAAACAAGCTTCATGCAACAAGAATGGAAAACTGCAATTGCCATCTCTCTTCATAAGGGAGGACCATCAACAGATCTGGAATGCTACACACCCATTTCTCTGATTAGTCATATGCAAAGCCATGGAAAGAATTATCATGGAAATGATCAACAAAGACAAAGGAGACTTGCAAAAAAACTGGAACCATCCCAGTTTGCCTTGGCTAAGAAATGGCATGCCTTCTAAACCTGGTGGACTTCTTTGAGAAAGTCACCATTGCAATAGATGAGGACAGAACAGAGTAGACTGCGTTCTTTGACTTGACAAGAGTCAGCCATTGGATGCCATCACTCATACAGTTATTAGGAGTGATTTGAGGTTTTCATCTTTAAATTTCCCATCCCTGCTACATGCACCTGATGAGCTTAGGGAAAGTGCATGAATTGATTTCAGCAAGCTTACATCTACTGGTCACATTCCCTCCAAGCATTCCTGACCCACCACCTGCAGCAAAACATTGAGCTCCCCAGTTTCCACCAGGAAGTTAACCCTTGAGTGTGCACAACCCCATTCTCCCCCCAATGGGAGAAGTGAGTGGGCCATGCCCATTCACTTTTATTCCAGTCTCAGTCACCAAAAATGTAGTCAGGAATCTATATCCTACACTACAGAGCTAGGCTGAGATATGTTACATTTTTAAATTGTTTTATTTAGTTTTAAAACAATAAATACACTAATTATAGAACAAACAAATAATTTATATAGGTCCACAGCTGATCAAAGCATCAAAGTTATACATATCAACAATGATTACTATTTTTCAAGCAAGACTTTAAGTTTATGCCAAGATTTATATGAATGTGTAATATTAGAAGTTTTCATTTTTATAATATACAATTCACTCTTGCAAACAATTTTTGACATACTAATAAATTCAACACTACAGGGGGTAACTTTACTTTTCCAATTTTTAGCAATTATTTTTCTGGCTATAACAAGAATAGACCAAAAAAGAGACACTTGTTTTTTTTTATTATTATCTCAGGAATCAGAGTGTTAAATAAAACTAAGTATTTAGAAAAATTACATCTATCTGACCATAGAGCTTCAATGAAGTTATTAATTTCTTTCCAAAAAGGGGAGATGACTTCACATTCATAAACCATATATGTCCAATCAGCTATTATTTCCAAATCACATATCTAGCTTTTAATTCTCTTTGATTTATATATAACTGAAATGTTGTTAGGAGCGACAAAAGCTCTGTGTAAAAATTTCCAAGTGAACACTTTCCAATATAATGAAGTTGTAGTTTTATCTGTAGATTTCAATATTATTTTTTCGTATTCTTCAGATAAGTCTTCATTATTAATTTTTGAGAAGTAGTTCCAGTAGAAATTGTCTAAATATATGAAATCTAGCCTAAGAATTTTATAAATTTGTGACAAATGTGATTTATTTTTCATTGCATTATTATTGATATTAAGAATTCCAATACTTTGGGGAACAATGTCTTATCTAGGTTAAATATCTTATTAATCTCTGTGTTCACAAAGTCTATAAACATTTGTAAAATTCACCAATTCTCAGAATATTGATTGTATTCCGACCTTAAATTGTCATTGTCAACTCTATGTACAGTATATATATATATATATATATATATATATATATATATATATATTCATCTCTATGTATATATCTATGTATATATAGATTAATTTCATAATCTTGAAATACTGAAACATCGAGTTTCAGTATCTCGAAACTATGAAACCAAATCCACAAAACCGCGAAATTCAAAACACAGAACAAACTGCATACACTACACCATGCATACACCACAACATGATGAGTTTATCCACAATGCGATAACTTTTACAATTGCTGAAGTAGCATACAATTGAATATCAGGGAATCCTATTTCACCGGGTCTATGTTCAGCCATGAAATGTAACTTGCATCAAACAGCTATTTCCTGAATGCTAAACATTGAACGCTACTTTTTCCCAAACAGGCATATCTCTGACAATAAAATCATCAAATGGTCATAGTTGACCAACGTAATGGAACCGAAATGTAATACTTACTTATCAACAACTTAACTATAAGAAAACCTGCACTTTTCCCAATTTAGTGTGACCTTGGAGTTAGTATATATAATTAGCAGGGGGTGGGGGGATAGCCCCCCACATAAGTAGTGTCCACTGTTCACTGAATCCTCCTGTTATGAGGGCTGCATACCCCACACCCCCCCCCACTAATAATATATATCAACTCTGAGGTCTCAGTAAGTTGGGGAGAGGACAGGTTTTCTTATAGTTAAGTTATCATTTAATAAGTAGTACATTTCAGTTCCATTATGTTGGCCAACTATGGCCATTGAATGATTTTATTTTCAGAGATATGGCTGTTAGGTATGAGTAATGTTTGATGTTTAACATTCGAGGAACAGCTGTTCAATGCAAGTTGCATTTAATGGCTGAACATAGAAGCTATTCTGCCATTATCCCAATCTTTTCTATGCCAATCAAAGGAAATTATTGGTTTATTAGGATACCAAAAATGTATGTAGAATATTGTTTGTTTTCTTCACCAGTTTGTTTTTGGTGGATATAGTAATAAAGATTGTAAGACAAACAGTATTTTAGGGAGACTTACCATCTTAATAACCATTAATCATTCTTCCATGGTAAAGAAGAATTTGTTCCAATTTGTGGCTAAACTTAAAATTTTAACAACAACCTGTTGAAAGTTTGTTTGTATCCTTTTTTTACTATTAGACATAATGGAAGGTAGTTCATTTGATTACAATTCCAATTGCAGTTAGAATATTTTTTTTATGATTTTTTTTTTTTATTGATTAATTGAGTCAAGAACTGGCTGGCAGTGAAGAGTTGGCAGATAGCTAGGCAGTCACAGCAGAGGTGTTACGGGAGACAGCTAGAAAGGTGCTTGGTTTGACATCTGGACAGAGGAAGAAGGACAAGGAGACCTTGTGGTGGAATGAGGAAGTACAAGAGAGTATATGGAGAAAGAGGTTGGCGAAGAAGAAGTGGGATTGTCAGAGAGATAAAGAAAGTAGACAGGAGTATAAGGAGAAGAAGTGCATGGTAAAGAGAGAGGTGGCTAAGGATAAGGCATATAGACAGTTGTATGAAAGGTTGGACACTAAGGAGGGAGAAAAGGACCTGTACCGATTGGCTAGACAGAGGGACCGAGCTAGTAAAGATGTGCAGCAGGTAACGGTGATAAAGGATAATGAGGTAAACATACTCAAAAGCGAAGAGAGTGTGTTGAGCAGATGGAAAGAGTACTTTGCGGGGTTGATGAATGAAGATAATGAGAGGGAAATAAGGTTGGATGGTATAGGGATAGTGAATCATGAAGTGCAATCGGTTAGCAAAAAGGAAGTAAGGGGACATGGTGGAATGAGGAAGTACAGGAGAGTATACAGAAGAAGTTGGCAAAGAAGAAATGGGATTGCCAGAGAGATGAAGAAAGTAGACAGAAGTACAAGGAGATGTGGTTTAGATTGAAGAGAGAGGAGGTGATGGTTAAGGATAAGGCAGATGGCAAATTGTATGAAAGGTTGGACATTAAACGGGGGAGAAAAGGACCAGTACTAATTGACTAGACAGAGGGACCATGCTGGGAAAGATGTGCATCAGGTTAGGGTGATAAAGGATAATGAGGGAAACATACTCACAAGTGAGGAGAGTGTGTTGAGCAGATGGAAAGAGTACTTTGAGGGGCTGGTGAATGAAGAGAATGAGAGAGAGAGAGAGAGAGAGAGAGAGAGAATGTTGGATGATGCGGGATAGTGAATCAGGAAGTGCAGTGGATTAGCAAGGAGGAAGTAAGGACAGCTATGAAGAAGATGAAGAAAGGAAAGGCTGTTTATCCAGATGACATACCTATGGAAGCATGGATATGTTTAGGAGCGATGGCAGTGGGGTTTTTAACCAGATTGTTTACCAAAATTTTGGAAAGTGAGAGGATGCCTGAGGAGTGGAGAAGAAGTATATTGGTACCAGTTTTTAAGGATAAGGGTGATATGCATACCTGTAGTAACTAGAGTGGGAAAAAATTGATCAGCCACAACATGAAATTATGGGAACGAGTAGTGGAAGCTTGGTTAAGAAGGGAGGTGATGATTAGTGAACAGCAGTATGGCTTCATGCCAAGAAAGAGCACTACGGATGTAATGTTTGCTCTGTGGGTGTTGATAGAGAAGTATAGAGAATGTCAGAAGGAGTTGCATTGTGTGTTTGTGGACTTAGAGAAAGCATATAATAGGGTGCCTAGAGAGGAGTTGCGGTACTGTATGAGGAAGTCAGTAGTGGCAGAGAAGTATGTAAGAGTGGTGCAGGATATGTATGAGGTCAGTGTAATAGTGGTGAAATCTGTGATATGAGTGATGGATGCGCTCAAGATGGAGGTGGTATTACATCAACAATCAGCTCTAAGCCCTTTCTTATTTTCAGTGGTGTTGGACAGGTTGACAGATGAGATCAGACAGGAGTCCCAGTGGACTATGGTGTTTGCAGATGACATTGTGATTTGTAGTGAGAGTAGGGAAAAGGTTGAGGAGACCCTGGAAAGGAGGAGATATGCTCTAGAGAGAAGAGAAATGAAGTTCAGCAGGACTAAGACAGAATATATGTGTGTGAATGACAGGGAGGACAGAGGAATGGTGAGGATGGAGGAAGTAGAGTTGGCGAAGGTGGATGAGTTTAAATACTTGAGATCAGCAGTTCAGAGTAACAGTGAGTGTTGAAGAGAGGTGAAGAAGAGTGCAGGCAGGATGGAGTGGATGGAGATGAGTGTCAGGAGTGATTTGTGACTGAGGGATTGCAGTAACAGTGAAAGGTAAGGTCTAACAAATGGTAGGGAGACCAGCTATGTTATATGGATTGGAGACAGTGGCACTGACAAAAGGACAGGAGTCAGAGCTGGAGGTGGCAGCATTAAAGATGTTAAGATTTGCATTGAGTCTGATGAGGATGGACAAGATTAGAAATGAGTATATTAGAGGGTCAGATCAGGTTGGACACTTTGGAGATAAAGCTAGATTGTCAAGATTGCATTGTTTTCGACAAGTGCAGAGAAGGGATGCTTGGGATGTTGGTAGAAGGCTGTTAAGGATGGTTCTTCTAGGTAAGAGGAAAAGAGGAAGGCCTAAGATAAGGTTTATGGATGTGGTGATAGAAGACATGCAGGTGGTTGATGTGACAGAGCAAGATGCAGAGGACAGGAAGAAATGGGAACAAGTAATCCACCATGGTGAACCCTAATGGGAGCAGGCAAAAGAAAAAGAAGATTAATTAATAATGTACTTGTTTTATTATGATTAAATATTAAGTTTGAGACTTCTTCAAACTGACTCATAGAACTAACTATATGCTATAATGAATTCCCTATATTTCCTGTTGTTATTAAAATATTATCATCAAAGAGTTGAATCTTTAGTTCAGAATCTTCATTAATTTTGATACCATTAATGTTCTTATAGGATCTAATTCTATAAGCAAAGAGTTCTAAAGCTAATACAAAAAGTACAGGTGATATTGGACAGCCTTGCTTTGTGCCTTTTTGTAATGTAAAGGAATTAGAAATAAACAATCCTATTTTAGCATAAGCACAAGAGTGATTGTATAACTTAGAAATTAATGCAATTAGCTCAGGAGAGAAAGTATATACTTTAAGTGTTTTAAACAGGTATGATCAATTAACAGAGTCAAAGTCCTTATCTAAATTGAGACTAATGATAGAAAGTTATTTTTTATTTTTATTTGCATATTCTATTAATGTATGTATTCTTATTATAGTGTTCTGTACTTGTCTATTTAAAATGAAATCGGTTTGATCATTATGAATTAATTTAGGTATAAGTAGATTAATTCTGTTAGCTAAAATGGACAAGAACTTCTTATAGCCCACATTAAAAAGTAAGATGTGTCTGTATGATGAGCACTGTGATGCCTGCGCACTGGCCCAGTAATAAAGGAGCTTCAATCCTCACCAGTGAGGGGAATCCACATTGGGAGGATAACAAGTACACACTCAGTAATGTATAATTTCCCTTAGGAGCACACAGAGAGCACAGTCTGGGGCTGGATTCTCCATTTCTCTCCAGATCCCCAATAAGACTCCCCACTGGCACAGCTATAGGGTTCAGATCTCAGCCGAACAGTCAAGCCAAGACCTCCAGTACCGTCTCTGACTAACCAGTGCTTCATGTCCCTGCCCATGTAGCTGATACACATACACACACACATACACACACACACACACACACACACACACACACACACACACACACACACACACACACACACACGCACACACTTTGAGATATAAGTTATATACAAACACACAGGCACTTCTGGGGAAAGCTGGCACATGTGCTCCAGCTATGCCCCTATCTGCCCAGACTATAAGGTAGAAATCACTGCCACCAACTACCCTTATCAGCTACTAATAAGGCCCTTTCCAAAGGATGATCAATTCCACTGTGTAGTGTTATTATCCAATTAGTAAGTGTGAAGAACAGCAAGGATATTGGAGTGGCTTTGTACAGTATCACCAAATGCATGCAAGTACTCTAGAGCTTAAATTATCTACACAAAACAGCCACAGTTGAAAGGTTTAAAATATTTAATAATAAATAATAAAAACGCAAGACAATACTTATTACTTCAACACAGTGACATTACAGAGTTCAGAAATCACAGGAAATACTTTAAAACAATATTGTAGGATAATTTGACAAATATAGAAAAGAGCTAAACTAATCTGGATAAATTCCTATGTAACTGTAAGACAAACCACTGTTCGAAATGCTACTTACATGCAGAGCAAGCAAGTGCTGGTGAGTGGATGTTCTTACTAGATCCAAGACATGATACAAAATGCTGTGCTTTCTTTCTGAGATATCCCTTAAACTGATAATACACCTTACTGCTGAGTCATTTCAAATTACATAATTCTTAACACTTCTGCTGAAGTTTCCCAAGCTCACAGAACTCAACATTTAACATATCTTTGTAATCTTGCACCTGCCAGGAAGCCACAACAATAACGGACGCTTTACATGTAAAATCTAGTAATTATCTCTCTCTTAAAATAATAGAAAGAATTCCCTAGCCCAGACATCCTGTCTCCAAACTAGAGATCAAACACAGTTGCAAAATTCTTTACTTAACAGCTTTCTATAGCAGGGTGCACTGTGGTTACATTTTTGAAGCACAATACAACATATAGTTTAATTATAACATATAGTTCTCTTTACATTTGTAAAACAAGCCTGTGGATTATATTAATATTTACAATGACACAGAATTATGTTCAAAATTCTATCTAGCTAGGCTGGCAGCTTTTCAGTTTATCACATTTCTTCCTCCCCTGAGAACTCAAGCTAGTTTTTCATGTGTCCCTTGAGAAACATTGCTTGAGAGGGATGAGTGTATCTGGGTATACCTTATCCCATTCCCTGTCTTGAGAGCCCATCTGCATTGGCATTGCTAGTCCCACTGCGGTGCTGCCCTCACATATATGCTTGCAACCCTAGGCTCCACCTGAGTAACTTGGCATTTTGCTGGCTGGCTCGATGTAACAATGTTAGGGGATTGTGATCTGTAACTACAGTGAATTTTCTTCCATATAAATAAGGCTGAAGTTTCTGCAGTGCCCACACTATTGCTTGACATTCCTTTTCTACAGCTGCATAGCATTTCTCTCTGGGTCAGAATCTATGACTGAGATAAATCACTTGGTGGTCTTCTCCCCCTGAAGAAGTCTGGCTAAGTACAGCTCCTACCACAAGGTTCAAAGCATCCACCTGCACAGCAAATTCTTTGCTGTAATCTGGACTGGTTAACACAGGGAGTCCTCCCAAAGCTTATTTAAGCTTCTGGAATGCCTGCTCATATGCTGAGGTCCACACTACCTTATCTGGCCTGATTTTCCTTGTCAGGTCTGTGAGGGGAGCAGCTTTGGTACTATAATGGGAGACAAATGTTCTGCAGTACCCTGCTGTCCCTAAAAATGCCCTCACCTGATTTTTGGTAATAGATGCAGGCCATTTCTGAATGGCTTTCACTTTGGCAGGTTCTGGCCTGATCTTACCACTCCCCACTCTATGTTCCAGGTAGGAGACCTCTGCCATACCCACCTGACATTTGCTGGGCTTAATGGGTCACTATGCCCTCTGTAGTCTGCCCAGCACCTCCCTGACATTCCAAAGGCGTTCTTGCCAGGAATGGTTGTAGATGGAAATATTTATGTAAGCAAGGGCAAAATCTCCTGCTCCTGCTAGGATATGATCTACTAGCCTCTGGAAAATCACTAGGGCATTTTTCATCTCACAGGGCATCTTTGTTAACTCATACAGGCCAAAAGGAGTCACAAAGCCTGAACTCTGCCTAGCACTGGGAGTCAAGGATGCCTGGCAGTAACCCTTGGTAAGATCAGTGATGGTAAGATACTTAGCTCCACCCAGCTGCTCTAGGGCTTCATCTGTCCTAGGCATGGTGTAAGCATCTGACTCTGTATGACTATTTAATTTCCTGTAGTCCACACAGATCCTTGTGCTGCCATCCGTTTTGGCACCAGCACCACTGGAGAGGTCCAGGGACTGGTGGACTCTTGAAATACCCCTAATTTCAACATTTCCTGCATCTCCTCCCTCAGAATCTGTCAGACTCTCTCAGGCACCCTATGCGGGGCCTTCCTAATAGGCCTTTGGGGTCCTGTATCCACCTGGAGCTACACCGGGTGGGTGCACCCTGGTTTCCTAGTGAACATGTCCACAAACTCCTGTAACACTGCTCAGATTTCATGAACCTG
The DNA here is from genome assembly GCF_019279795.1 of Protopterus annectens. Classification (NCBI taxonomy): domain Eukaryota; kingdom Metazoa; phylum Chordata; order Ceratodontiformes; family Protopteridae; genus Protopterus; species Protopterus annectens. The sequence goes on along the minus strand of NC_056748.1, from coordinate 192,871,231 downwards.
AGTAGGAGATAGCTGCTGAGACATCGCTACCCCTTACACTGAGGTGTCAGTCTGAACCTCACTGAGGAAATCAGTCACAAGATCTCCCTCAGACTCCTCCTGCAATCCACTGCAAATGCTCAGCACAAGGGCCTCCCTATCATGGTAAGGTTATATCATATTAACATGGTACAATTTGTGCTATTGCCTCCTGCTAGCAGTTCCACCATGTAATTAACATCACTGACCTTCCTTACCACCTTGTAGGGTCTGTCCCAAGCTGCCTGCAGCTTGTTGTGTCTGACAGGAATGAGAAACTTTACCTGCTGCCCTACAACATACTCTCTAGCTCGAGCATTCCTGTCATACCAGACCTTTTCCTGTTGTTGGGCTTCTTCCAGGTTCACCTGGGACAAGCCCATGAGTTCCCTGAATCTTGTCCTGAGGTTTAGGACATATGCCACAACAGACTCCTTGTTTGATTCATACTCACCCTCCCACTCATCTCAAATTAAATCTAGAGGTCTCCTCACCCTATGCCCATACAGCAACTCAAAGGGTGAAAAATCTGTGGATTCAAGGGAGAACCTCTCTTTAAACAAACAACAGATGGGGCAAATATTTGTCCCACTCCCTCTTTAACTGGTCTGCAAATGCCCATAGCATGGACTAGAGTGTAGAGTTTAACCTCTCAACAAGCCCATTAGTCTGGGGATGGTAAGTGGTGGTCTTAAGATGCTTCACCCCACTGTACTTCCACAGACAAGCCAGCAGGTCTGACATGAAATTGCCACCTCTGTCAGTCAGTATTTCTTTTGGGAAACCTGCCCTGCTGAAAATCTCTAACAAAGCATTTGCCACTTTTTCTGCCTCAGTGGAGGACAAAGCCACTGCCTCAGGATATCTTGTAGCATAACCTACTACCATTAGGATATACTTTTTCCTTGTGGAACTTGGGGTACTTACAGGCCCCACAATATCCATAGCTACCCTCTGAAATGGCTCATCAGTCACAGGCAAAGGCATCAAAAGAACTTTTACCTCCTTTCTTACCTTGCCTACCTTTTTGCATTGTTCACAGGTAATGCAGTACCCTGCTACATCTCTGGAAACCCCAGGCCAATACAAATTCTGCACAATACATCTCTTTGTAGATTTTATATTTAGATTTTAGATTTTGTAGATATGACCTGCAAAGGGCTATGGCTAGAAGTGCCAGATGGTAGGCTCTAGGCACTACCAACTACTGTATCCTCTCACCTTCTAGCCCTCACACAGGGGCCCACTCTCTATACAGTAGCCCTTTGTCACAGTATACAGATTCCTCCTTCCCTTGAGAATAAGGTGCCTCACTAGCTACCTACCTCAGGCCTTGTAATGTAGGGTCTGAGAGCTGAGCCTGTTTCAACTCTCTCTTTGTAATCCTTCCCACCTCCCCTTTTACAGGAAGTCTGGCATCATCTGACAGTGGTGCCTCATTGTCAGTCTGGGTACTACTACTCACCTCTACATTTGCAGTCACTCTGTCCAAGGGGACATCAGTACCCACAAGCAGCTGTTGCTCACATTCATTCTCAGTGCTACAGAGTAGCTTCTTCCCTGAAGTAACACCTCACCATTCCTGGCTGCAAGTATGCAGTCTGTTTGGTCTCACCCAGGCTACCAGACCCAGATGCATGTCTCCTAGCCTGACTGTGTATAACTGCATTAACACATGATACTGCTTCATCAAAATCCTTTCCTATCAGGACATCTGCAACCTACTATTGGCATTTTGTCTTTCTCACTTACTGGCTCTCGCACCTTTTGTTCCCCACCTTGCCTCCTTGGACATTTATATGCCACATGATCCCACTGGTTAGATTCAAAACATTTAACCCTAGGTCCTGGATGTGTACCTGGACTAGTGGCTTCCCCTGCTACTGGTAGATTCTGTTGGGGCAGTCTAGGCTGCCCAACATGGGTTCCTTTAGACCCATGAGCAGCACTGGTTGTCCTTTTCCTGTGCAGTGATGCCCTACTTGCTAGGTATAGGTCTCCCTTCTTCCCCAACTCATCTGAAGTAGCACATTGTCTATCAGCTAACCAGATACTCATGTCCTCAGGCAAAGTGCTAAGGGCTTGTTCCCTCACCGAAAGGTCTGCCAGCCCTTCAAATGTGGTGACCTGACATCCACTCACCCACCTATAAACATAAGTGCTCAGTTCAGCAACATATTCACACACACTTTCATCTGCCTTGCGTCTATGCTCACAAAGCTTTTTCCCATAAGCTTCAAGTGTTAGCTTAAAAAAATTCTAGCAAGCAATTCTTTACAGCATTATAATTTTAAAAAATCATTGTTAGACAGTTTGGAAAGTGCATTTACAGCTTTACCATGGAGTAAGGGGTTCAGGAACCATACCCAGAGCCTTTGGTCAACATCATACAGTTTACATACACTCACAAACATATGAATGAAATTATCAAAACTATCCCCCTCTGTAAACTGTGGAAGAAATTTACTGACCTTTTATGCTTCTGGGGTCCAGTTACTCCCTGCCCCATTACCTCCATGACTGTGCCGAAGAGTCAGCATCTCCTTTTCATGTTGCCTCTGCCTCTCCTTCTCCACAGCTTCCATTTCCAAATGACTGGCCTCCAACTCAAGTCTCTTTAGCTCCAAATGGATTTTTAAGTCCTCTGTAAAAAGTTTGAGCTGTCCATTCACTGAGTGTTGTACATACCCACAGCCAGTCTGATGGTCCTCCTGGTTGCTATTCTTTGATGCAGCTGTGACCAAATCTGCAATCATGTCTGCCTTAGTCAGGTTTCCATGCACCAGTCCTTTAGCCTGGCTCCTAGTCAGCTTGCCATATTCCTTTGCTGACAAGCTTGCCTGTTCTCCCTGCATAACTAAGCTAACAAAAAATGAAACAATTGTGATCTAACTTCTGAATGTTCACTGCATGGCTAATTTTAGAGTACAAAAACACCTACAGTGATCACTGTCCACAAGCTACATAAATTCACTATCCATGCCACTACAAGCCAATTAATATGTGATGTGGCTAATTCACCACTATCAAATAATTAATATATGATGTGTCTATCCCACCAAGGCCAAACAATTAATATGTGATGTGGACATCCCACCACTGCCAACCAGTTAATATGTGATGCCCATGCACTGGCCCAGTAATCAAGGAGTCTCAATCCTCACCACTAACACCAGTGAGGGGCATCCACATTGGGAGGATAAAAAGTGCACACACAGTGAAGTACTATTTCCCTTAAGAGTACACAGAGAGCACAGTCAGTCTGGGGCTGGTTTCTCACTTTCTCTCCATATCCCCAGTAAGACACCCTACTGGCACATGTATAGGGTTCAGATTTCAGACAAGTAGTCAAGCCAAAACCTCCAGTGCCCTCTCTGTCCAAACAGTGCTTCATGTCCCTGCCCAAGTAGCTGACACACACACAAACTTTGAGATATGAGTTATATACAAACACACAGACACTCCTGGGGTAGACTGGCATACATGCTCCAGCTATGCCCCTATCTGCCCAGACTATAAGGTAGAAATCACTGCCACCAACTACCCTTATCAGCAACTAATACGGCCCTTCCAAAAGGGTGAACCATTTAACTGTGTAGTGTTATTATTATCCATTTAGTAAGTGTGACAAACAGCAAGGCTATTGGAGTGGCTTTGTATAGTATCACCAAATACATGCAAGTACTCTAGAGATTAAACTATCTATACACAAAACAGCCACAGTTGAAAGGTTTAAAATATTTAATAATAAATAATAAAAACACAAGACAATACTTATTACTTCAACACAATGACATTACAGAGTTCAGAAATCACGGAAATACTTTAATATAATAGTGTAAGATAGTCTGACAAATATAGAAAACAGCTAGACTGATCTGGCTAAATTCCTATCTAACTCTAAGAGAAATCACTGTTCTAAATGCTACTTACATACAGAGCAAGCAAGTGCTTGTGAGTGGATATTTCTACTAGATCCAAGACAAGATACAAAATGCTGTGCTTTCTTTCTGAGATGGCCCTTAAACTGATAATAAACCTTACTGCTGAGTCATTTCAGATTACATAATTCTTAACACTTCTGCTAAAGTTTCCTAGGCTCACAGAACTCAATTTTTTTTATTTCTCTGTAGACCTTATCTAATATTTTAACTGAATTATCCAGTAGTATTTTATATAGTTCTGGTTTAATGCCATCTAAGTCTGGCATCTTATTAGGTTTTAAGATTTTTATTTGATCATTTATTTCTGTTAAAGTGAATGGGCTATCATTTTTTTATATGTCCACTTGTTATTTTATTATTTATATTTTCCCTTAGAAAATGTTCAACTCTGTCGTCATTATCTAGAATATTTGTATTATTATTTATATTTTCATAAAAGATTTTAAAGCCCTCAAGACTACCTTTAATATCTGTTTGTCTTACTTTTTTATTATTTATATGTGTCATAATTTATTTGATATGATTTAGTTTATTCATTTTCTTTGATCCAAGAGCAAGTCTGTGCAAGCTTAAAGGGTTTACTGAATATGCCTGAAGTTTATGTTTTTCCAGGTTTATTGAAACTTTATGAATTAGAATTTCAACATATTTTGTATTTAAGTTTTTGAGTTCAGACTGACTGATAATGTCATTTGGTTTTATATTTAACTTTAGTGCATCTATTTTGGCCTGTAATGTCTTCAGTTCTTTGCCCCATTCTCTTGTTCTGCTAATATACCAGCTTGTAACTCTACAATTTAAGTAAGCCTTTAATGAATCCCACAGGACAATGCCAGATATTTTACCATTCATGTTTATTTCTAGGAAATTGTTGATCTCTTTAACATACCAATCCTCAAGTCCTTTTATTTTAATACTGTGCACTGGTAATCTCGTGATATGTTAAATTGTCAGTTTTTAAAATAATATTAAAGATTATAACATTATGGTCTGATAACGGACATACAGCTATGGAAACTTCTCTGATATTTGATAACACATTGTTTGAGACAAAATTTTTATCACTATTTGTCTGTGTTCCATATTTATATGAATAATGTATAAACTGAACTGAGATTGTTTTCCATAGCTCATATGTATCCTTTATATTCATTAGATTGACAGCATTTTTTTAAGATTCTGGTGGAAGATATGATTCTCAGCTTTCTATCTGCAGTGGAATCTATGTCTGATAAAAATACAACTATAATCACCAGCCATTATGACTTTACCTTTCATGTAATAGGCTATAGTGTCTAAATAAATGCTTGCATCTTTAGCTCCAACACCTGGAATTCAGTAGTTCACCAATGTATATACTTTTCTGTTCCATTCAATTATAACAGTGCTTAACATATCATTTTTATCAATGGAGATATATTTTACTTTAGGCATTACTCTTGAATTCTTCCATAAAAAGAGGATGCCTCTTCTTTTAACTCAAAAGCCAAAAACTGCTAAAACTAAATAATTCTTTAATGAAAGTTTATTTACATCTTTATAAGTAAAGGTGTTTCCTGTAGAAATGCTATTTCAGCTTTATGTAATTGCAAGTATTTGAACAGGCACCCTCTTTAATGGATTATGTAATCCATTAATATAAATAGACATGCATTTAAAATCAGGCATTTATATAAGTGAGAAAAAACACACATGTACAGAACTTATTATACATTTTATATAAAACAGTATATGAAATCTTCAGCTGTGGACAAAACTTTTGAAGCTAATAAAAAAATACCTGATGATATAACCACAAAACATTGTACCATGGAATAATGTCTTCCTAGTTTGTTGAAAAAGATGAACAAAATACCTCTTAAAATTTCCATTAGACTAACAAAGCTTAGCTCATGCTTCTGATTCATATTAACGTGTCTCATATTTTTAGTATGCATTGTCTTAAAAAAGCTCGTCAGTGAGTTATTATGAATAAGAAAAGTTAAACAGGTCTTCAGAATCTTTATTATAAGTTGACCAAACTGAATATCTCTATGATCATATTTCCTTGTACCTCACATTATCTCTCTTGTCTACTATAGGGAGGAAGTCAGTTGTTATTTTTATATTAATTAATTTATAGGTCAGATGATTTTATATATTTTTTATTTTATTTACTATGTGTAAAGTTGTTCATAGGATCATAAGTTCATACATTAGCACCATGCTAGCTACCACTGCTAGCCATTCTATGCTGAGCCAATTACCTCATGTGGGAATTGAACCCAACACCCTTTGTTTATAAGGGGAACACATTAACCAGTATGCCAACCTCCCATCTTTGCAGAGCTATTTATATTTGTTAACTATGTACATATTTACTTAGTCTGCTTTCTTTCTATTTCTGTTTGTGTACGATGTCCTGAACTATTACTATATTCCAAGGTTTTATATTTTAGTTACAATTCACTTTTACAATATCATATAATCGAACATTTACCCTTATATATTTGATACTCTTTAATCTAGTACTACTGTTAGAATCACTCCTATTTATTCCTTAAATGGTATGTCTAATAGAATCTGAACAAACATCTGAAAAGTCTTCCATTTTAAAATTCAAACTTTCCATAATAAATTGTTCTGAGATATTAAGTTTTGTTATCATTAAAAAGAGACAGTAACAGAGAAACACAATCCTTAATTTTTTATCAGAAGTGTCTTTCTATAGGCTGGTATATAAACTATCCTTTTGGTATACTCCAAGCATTCAGAACTATTTAATAACTCACAGTGGTTTAGAATTGCAATTCACTGTCCTTTGCTTATTATCTAACATGTATTAAGTGACATCTTAGCATATGATTCAAAATAGTATGAATATTTACTTTTAGAAAGGAAGCAGTAATATGGACAGTTCTTAGAATTTCCAGAACTCCCACAGCATCACAGAATTGCTTATGACCCTAATTAAGCTGCTTTAAGCTGGTCCTCATGACAAGGGCTTGCAAATGAACAGTTTATTAGCTACAGTTCACACAAAAATGTTCATGAGTGAATATAAACCAACACTACATTATACATCAATCTCTCACACCCTTCCAAACCAGTAAAAACAACCAAACACATTTTAAAGTATATTAACCACTAAAAAGTTATTGTAGTTAAATAACATGTAATGATTTGGTAAGCACTATTTGTATGAGATGTTTAATATAAAGCAGACCCTCATTTTTTAAAGGAGGCATAGCATATAAACTTGCATTAAAAGAATTGCAGTTATGTGTCATCCAGGTTTAACTTGTAAAAGTGTGAATGTTACTGTAATTATTTGATATAATTCCAATAATAACTTCCATATATGTAAAAGCTATATTTGTATGCTTTGTCTATAACATAGCATGGTTGCCTGGATGCTATCGCATGTCAAGTATAATATCAGTAGCACACTACTGGACCATTTTAAGAACCCAGAATGTAACTTAACATGCCTCTTTAGTGTCATTTGTTGCATCTTGTATTATATTAAATAGTACATTACACAACTATGCCAAGTTATTAGAAAGTGTGCCACCTAACATTAGATCCATCATAATAATGATTAACTTTTAATAAAACAAATAGTTTATCATTTGAAACTTTAAATGAAAATAACTGGCTTTAATTTCATATATAGTTAACATAACCAAACTCTAATATTTTAAAAAAGTGAGATAGTAACCATTTGAAGTAGGGAAAGAAAGAAAGAAAGTATTTATCTTGTAAAAATAAATATTTAGCACCTGTTCATACATATTCAAGCACTTCTTTAAATTAATAAGAATTCATAACCATGAAATACATTGATTTTCATTTGTCCTTCAGTTTTTTACTGTTTTGTCTTTTATTAACCAACAAACTCTTGTTGCATTTCTCTTCAAAGAAGTTGATAGATTCTAGTCAATTTCTTCTGTTTTTTTTTTTTCTAGGATTTTATTTTTCTGTGTAAATTCCAGGTATACATTCAAAAGTTCGACAGCCAAATATGCAATGCTGCTTCCATGAATCGCGAACCGCGAAAGTCAAAAACCACAAAAAAAAAAAAGCCGAATTACAAAACCTCGCCCCCTTTTTGACCCATGGTAGCACTTGTTTAGGTGGCGGAGCAATCCGGGAATGTCGAATTTGACATATTTATGACATTTACGATAGTCAACATGACGGCATTTGGCAAAACGTTTCGCGGTAACGGACATTCGGAAATGTGTGTTCGCACGCATGAATGTATACCTAAAGTCCATTGCATCTTCCAAGGTGTTAAAAATATTCTTTCCTTAAACAAGATTTGTGCTTTATTATTGTGTTTCTTTAATCTTTTAACAAGTGGCACACTTGCTTTTCTCTTTCACATCACTAATGTTGAATAGTCATTCTCAAATCTTATAGTATTTTCTTTCATTTTAACTGGATAATTAGTCCATGCTGCTTTTAAGAATAAACACTTCCTAGGTGGCCTGCAGACACATTGTAGATGATACTCTGTGCATTACAGATTATTTGGCAGTTGATGGAATGACAACATTTGTGGTTCACGTGCCTCCATCCCAGTTCCCCAGGTGGGAGTAGTCTATGTCTTCTAGAACCTCAAAAAAATAGCATATATCACAGAAGTCTTGCATAGTGTACCTTCTTTTTTGTGATAGGAGGAAGCCACATTTACTCCCAGGTGTGCTGCAGCATGAAATCAAGGATCTGATGGAATATTTTCAAGTCAGTTGTCCAAGATTTCCCCACTGTGTCTCCAGCAGGTCACTGGAAGGTCTCTCTAGCTAAGGTACTTAAAACTACTCTTACCTTGGTATCTACTGAGATAAATATTCTTCATCTCCCATGGGGCTGCAAATGAGGTTGGGATATCTCCTATATCCTGCATAGACTCACTACCCACTCAGTAGCAGTTCACAATATCAGTGCCATGCGGTACATGATAAGCATAGTCAGATGACACAAACAGCACCTGCTGTGGTGATGATGTGCAACTGTGTTACTTGCGGGTGCAACTACAGCATGTTGGAAATATGCTTTAATGTGGTGGCAACACCTAACATTTTCTGTAATTCTTCCAATATGAACAACAAGAATCTGTGACATTCAATTACATGGTGTACACCACTCTGAGGTACCCTGTTTATAAATTTATGAATCACTCCACTACCTTGATTTGCCTCCTTTCCATACACCAGGCCACTCATTTTAATAAAATTCCTGTGTACCATATCAGTGTATGGCCATTAGCATATACCTCATCCAGCTTTGCTCTTCTCAGCAGTATGTGTGCCTTTGAATTGGATGCACCTTGCATGTGGCCACTAATAACCACTTGCTAATATGGTTCAAAGTTGATGTCTTGCTACAGATTATAGACCCTCCTGATATTTTATCTTACATGATTCATCCAGATTTCAGTTGTGGAGAAAACTATATCAAAAATGATTCAAGATGAGAGTCATATCTCAATCCCATTCTGTCTTTCAAAGACATGGTCCAGATGACCATAGGGATACTTTTGTGTACTCATCACCTTAGACTGAACTCTCATAGTTTCAAATAAAATACCAAATCATGATTAATTATTTCATCATCTAGTAAAACAAATCTTATCTGTTTCTTGTCAAAATCTAATACACTACTCAGTGGGTTTGGATGTCATAATGAGTTTCTCAGTTGCTACTTAAGCTGTATAAGCATATGCAATAGATTTCAAGGTTTAAGGTTGAGTTAAAAACCATGCAATATAAGCCTAAACGAACTCCAAGTAAGGCAAAATCCTGATTTCCCACAGATGAAGTCTTTAGGAATGGCATTGGTGCACATGAACATAATACTTTCCATGGCTTCTCCTCCAGTTTTAATGAGCATAGCACCTCCGACCTTACAGCACAGGCCTGAATCCCTATGTTTATGTAGGAAGATCAAGAACCCCACCTCCAACATTTATTTATTTATTTATTATTTTTATTTATTTATTTAAATTTGTTTACCGGGAGTGTCCGACTGGATGTAGGTCCATTTTCAGCGAAGGCCCGGGGAGAAAAGCTCCACAGTTAAAAAAAAGACAGTAGTTACATTGGATTACATAGCGATTAACAATTTGATTAACATAGCAATTAATTACAAACATATTTACAGATGAAGATCATAGTACATCAGTAGACAACTAGAATCTTTATCTGTGAAGTACATAACAGACATTAACAAATGTTACAGTAAGAAGTTCCTGCTGTATAAGTATTAGGCTTATGAGCATATGAGCATGCTATAATCAAGGTAGTTAGTAGGGTGGAAAGAAAGGTAGTGGTTGGATGGGGTGGTTGATATTAGAGTGGGAGTTGCAAGGGCATAGCCAGCATGTTTTTAGGTGCGCTTTTAGTAAAGTTTTGGAGTGGGTGCATGATGGTACAGAGGTAATTGTGGGTGGGAGGGAGTTCCATAATTTGGCTATGGCACAGGAGAATAGTGCTTCACCAGCAGAGTCATTGGCTTTAGTGATCTGCAAGTGATTTTTGTTGCTGGATCTTAGTGGTCTGGTGGTGCGGTAGGGTTGGAGTAGATTCTGGAGGGATGGGACATTTAGTGGATGGTTTACTAGTTTGTGGGTGAGTGAGAGTTGATACCATTGAAGGAGGTGAGGGAGTTCAAGCCAGCCCAGTTCAGCAAGTGAGAGATAGTGGTGACTACGGTAGGATGCCTCTGTGGTGAATTTGGCGATTTTGTTGTAGCAGGTTTCTAGCTTGTTTAGATTGCATTGCCTTAGGTTGGTATATACTGGAGAGGCATAAAGTAGGGTGGAGATAAGGTGTGAATTTGCTATTGAAATCTTTGCTGCTTTGGTGAGAAGTTGCTTATTTCTGTATAACGCTCCTAGTTTTTTTGTGGACGTTTTTTATGGACATGGATATGTGAATGTCAAATTTTAGTTTATTGTCTATTTCCACTCCTAGCAATTTGGTGTGTTTAGTTGGGTATATAGTGGTGTTGTCTTTTGCTGTGATGTTAAAGTGAGAGTTGTTTTAAGTATGTTTGTTGGGTTGGAAGATGAGTAGTTTAGTTTTGTTTGGGTTGAGTATTAATTGGGCATCGGATAACCAAGTTTTAACAGAGGAAAGGGCTTCCTGTGTGACTTTTTGCAGTTTGGGTAGGGACTGGGCTAAGCAGATGATGGATGAGTCATCTGCGTATTGTATGAGTGTGCCATGTTTGGTGGCAGAGGCTAGATTATTGGTGAAAACAGAGAAGAGTAGGGGTCCAAGGATGGATTGAATCCCTGTGGAGACAGGTGGTTTGTAGACATTTAGCACACAGATGTGCTGTTACTTGCTGGGAACATGGAAGGAAATGGCAAAAAGCATATATAGAACATTAAGATACAAAATAATTCTCACTACCTTGTGTTCCATTTAGTGATATGGGCTTTGCCGTGTTCTCAGCAGAGTGTCTAAGATATTCGTGGGGGGGTTGCACACTGAATATCTTTTTGCCAGCATGGATAACAATCTCTCTTTGAGAATGTTATTGAACAAGACACTGGAAAAAGCCAACTTTTTTCTGGAGAAAATGTTTATAGATCTCCCTTAGCACATCTTCAAGACACTGAGCTTTTAAGGATTTCAGCTTGCTGAGATGGAGAATTGCTCCTTCATCAGATTTAACTGGCATCAAAAAAATCACCTCCTTTGCAATGAATTTAGTATCCAGATGTGAAGCCTGTTATCTTAATTTTTTTTGCTTTGTTTTCCAAAAGTCTGTGCTAGCCCCTGAACTGACCTATTCATTCCCCAGAGAGGATAACCCAATGGCTATTCATTTCTTTAGAGTAAGAGATAGGTGAAGGTGAAGCAGAAGCTGTCTTGTCATAACAGGGACTGCGTCCAACATTCATATCCCATCTCTCTCTGTCAGCTTGTGAGCACTTCCTTAAGTGCACATATAGGGCATATATGTGCTGTCACAAACGTTAGTCCATTGGTAAGTAACTCAGCACTTTAGAGGATGTCCATTTGGTTCCCTGCTGTGCTGTACCTTTCCCCTGCTGCATGTATTGCCAATGCTGAAGCCAAGATGTTAATCCCAAAACAGGATGGGTGATTCCAGCTAGCACTAGCTGGTCACTACCATCCTCCCCAGTTCAGTCTCTCTAGAGCCTGTGTTGCTACAAAAATGCAAGCTGTCTGGGGAAGAATCTGGCCAGATCTGTTATCATCTTGAAAATCAGTCAGATGCAAAGTCTCCTGGACATAAATGGAACTGCAGGACACATACAGAGTATTTGCAACAGTCTGTACTTAAAATCCATTCTAGATGAATTATCAGAAGGGGTTTTCTTCTGCCCAGTTGCAGCTCTCAGAATTCAGCTATTCAGCTTCTGATTTTCCCCAGCTGCACATAAAAACGTTCTGCATAATCCCCCACTTCCAGCATCAGTACCAAAGTAATGGGAAACATAAAACCTGTCACACAAAAAACATGCATCCCCACAAGGACTCAGAATGCAACTCCTGCCTTCTCCCATTTACAGTATGTTTTTTTTTTTTTTAAATGTCACTGAAGTGGACAGTAATCTCTTATTTCATCTCTGAGAAGAATCTCTTTTCTGCAGTGAATGTCTGGTTATCAGACACACTGAGCTTTCATGAGCTCTCATGACATACAATAATGTAATAAGGTAGGAGCTACTGCAGAACGAGTGTGAATCACCTTAAGCTGATGCCTATGCCTGGGAAACACTAACAGGCCATGGAATGGCAAGCTTGTTACCAAGCAGCAGGGAGACAAAAGAAACGGCATGCTAAGTAGCATTGTGTCTCATTCTGGGTTCCTATTTGTATTCATTGCTATTGTGACTGCTAGATAATTACTTTGTTACATTAATTGTAGCAATGGAATATTTTTTCTTTTAATCCTCGTATCTGATCATCAGCTGCCACCAGAGCTTCTCCTCGTCCATCAAGTCTAATCAACACTTATTTCCTTTCCTCGGGCTTAATCAGACTCATTTATTGGTCAGTGAGGACACTATGGTTCCTGGTACACGAAAGTCCAACTGGGCAAATGTTCCTTTTCAGTAGTGGCCCAGAGAGAACTGCTCAATTAGAAATAATAACAGTAGTACATATACAGACTACTCAGGTAACTTTTAACAGCATTACATAAAAAGTTCCACTAGAATGTTTTTGCTTTAGCCTATAACCTGCTGCACTCACACATGCACCCATTATTGTTTTGGGGGGGGGGTGAAATATAATGGTGACAAGCTGGCTTATATTACATTTTCAGTTGTTCTTCCTTTTAGGACAATGCTCTGCATGTCCCCCAGCCTCTGCCAGGGATAAAAAACAAGGTGCATCCAAGTGCATGTGCCCTGCCCCAAGAATGGTAATTGACACCCTTCAACTACCAGCACCTTAGAAGTCCAAACCACTAATCAAAGCTTGCCTCTGCCATATGTTGGGCTTTACCTAAATATACCAAGGAACTGACTGGACTAATCAAATAATGAATCCAATGTGTTTAGAGGGTGAGACACTGATGTTTATGATGTTGAAATGTAAAGTAAAGTCTAAGTTAAGTTTTTACCTGGAATTTCTCATTTTCTTTTTCCACAAATGTAGAGATAATGTGTCACCCATTATAACAGTGTTAATTAAATACAGCATTTCCCAGTATACATGGAAGAACAATTGAATGTTCTTACATGCACAGGCAGTAAAGGTCATTTCAAAACATAACTGGACAGATTAATTGGAAATTGTTTAAGAGTATGTGAGAAAAAATGGATGAAACCTATTAGTCATTTAATGTAACTGAATTCAATTAATAAAGATATACAACGGTTATTACAGAAATATGAAGGATGTCAAAGTTATGGGATGTGTTTATTAAAATGCCATTTACAGTGTTTAGAAAATAAGGTGGCATTAATAAAAAAAGCACCTGTAGGACTAAAGTAGTGGTGTGCATGTGGAAAATTTCTGAATACAGGATCTTGGCTGAACATACAGAAGAGCGCAATTGTTGGGATGGGTTTAGTACAGATGATTGTGGTAGTTATACATATTACAGATAGGAAAATGTTAAAAACTGGCAATGAGAGGTAGATATTGTAATATATATTATGAAAATAACAGATATAATCTGTCTCTCTCTTCATCTTTCTGTCTTGCTCTGTATGAATAGCTATCAATCTATATTTAGATAGATAGGTAGAAAGATAGATAGATGGAAGGAAGGAAAAGACTAGTTAACCAGCCCCAACTTGTCAAAATTGTCTGCTCATGTATTGAAGACTAGATAGCAGATAGTTAGCTAAAGTGTAACGGGGAGCTTCCCCCTTACTCACTGTTATATAATCGTAGCTTTAATAGATATATGCTTGCAGTTTGTTATTTATTTATATATTTATTTCATTATTTATTTACTTACTTACTTTTTTCCTTTTCTGACCACGTTAGTCACATCATTTCAGGGGGAGACCCTTTATGATATTTAAACTGCTAGGGGAAGTTTTGTCACAGCACTAGGAAACCTTCCCTATGCTTTTCAATGGGGGCCTTGAGATCTTTCACATCTGCCAGTGACCATCAACTCAAGAAGTTGGGACCTCAGCTTAATGTCTCATTCAAAAATGTGGGTACAGAAGAGCTTGACCCCCTACAAAGACTCTTATTTTGATCTTTGTGGTGGGTTGTAGGGCAGAGAGTTCCTTATTAGTTTTGAATGATGAAAATAAGAGATGATAATAGAAATTGAATTTCTTCAGGTTTTTGACTTTCTACTGTTCATTGCATCAGTAGTAGCTGAGGTTGTTCTAATAACTATGTTCTTACTCTTCAGTGAATTTGATTAGATTTCTAACCTTCACATGAACTACCACTAACTCAGACAACCGGGACCTCAGTTTCCTTCCCATCTGAAGGATGGTAATGCAGAAATGAAGCATAATCGTATGCTACTATGAAGCTGAAGTACAGTTAAATGAATCTCAACACCAGGAACAGAAATTAACCCATGGCCTATGGATTGTCCCTGAATATAAGGCATGCTTCACCTCAAAAAATCTAGGTCAGTCAGAGCCACGAGGGCGGGAGACTTAAACCTCGACACGGCTATTAATAGGACGTGCTGGAGGGATAGATTCATCACCCAAAGACTCCCTATGCTGTGGAACAAAATCCCGGTATATGTGAGGCAGAGCACCTCACTGGCCTTGTTCAAGAGAAATCTTGACCAATGGATGGGAGATCGCAGATATACCCCAGGGATTACCTCAGTGTCACTGCTCGACAGAGGCACAGCAAAATAATGGGTATAGTTCCCCATACTAAAGGGGTGGTGTAAGCCACAAAACTATGAGCTAGGCTTGTAAATGCCCTCGGGCAGATAGCCTAGTATGAACCTATGAACCTATGAACCTATGTTTGCTGCATACTGACCCTGTCTCACCCCTTTACGGGATTATTAGTCATTGAAGTTTAAAAACTATGAAATCAGCCTGAATTCCTTTTTGTTGATGATTTAGTTCTTCTTTTGATATATCCAAAATCATGTGTTCCTTTAAAACTTATTTTGGTAGTTAAATTTTTTATAATTTAATTCTTTAGTGGCCTAATGAGATCCAGATTTATAGTTCACCTGTAGCATTGCAGATAGGATACATTGCAAAATAACACCATGTCTTACCTAAATAGTACTCTGCATAAACAGGAAAATAACAAATTCATTGAATAAAATTGCATTTCTATGAAAGCACAATGAATGGTGGTTTAAAGAGTCATGGTCATTTATTTATTATTCTAATTCATGGTCATGCAAAGCCAGAGTCTAACCTGGCATTTACTAAGCACAAGACAGAGAAATTATTTCTAAAAGAGGCCCCAGCCCAGTACAGAACACACACAGTCAAAAATAAAGGGGATTTACAGGATCACTATTTCAGCTACAGGGAGTCTTTGCAAGAAAACCAGAGCAGACTGATTAACATCAATATAGACATCTGTAAAAACAAAAAGCACAAGACAGAGAACCAAGTTGGAGAGCCAACCTCTGTGACTCAACAGCACTGATTTGATTCCCTAAAGAATATCCAAAATACCGTATTAAGTATTATAAAGAAATATTGCACAGAAATACATTTTAATATTCCTATATATCTATATAAAAAAGAAGGTTTACTATCAAATGGGTGATTGGACTCTGTGTGAGTCACAGTAATCCGAATCGACCCGTTTGGTAGAATTGGAAGAACAAATGCAAAAATGTAGAAATGTACAACAATAAATGCAATATAGCATTCACTGTTGTGACTTTCTACATTTTCATGTAGATTACACTATAGTGCGGATCGGAAAATGTACCCTTTTCCTCACTATAGTGCGATTTTGGAGTTTGTACATCTAAGTAGCAGGCGGTGTGGGGGGTACAGGGGGGCTTGCCCCCCTGCAAACACGTTCTTCACTTTGTGTTGCACAGTAATTCTCTTTGTGGAAATATGGTGAATGTTTGAATTTTGTTTAATTCAAACATTCACCACTTTCGTGTTCGACTTTTTTGTTGCTCACTGCAGTAGATTTTTGTTTATACGGTTCGTACAAATGATAATTCGCTTGCAGTGAAAATGACAAAAAAGTAAACCAAAAATAAGTATATTTCTATAGTCTTAGTCAAAATGGTTTATATATGTATAAGAATATGTATACATTTAATTAATTTATTTATTTAATATTTATGTATTTATTTCCATTTGTTTATTGAGAAAGTCTGACTGGACAGACATATTTCTTTTCAGTGGTCGCCCATGGAGAAAAGCTCAGTGAGAAATAATGACAGTAGTACACATGCAGCATACAGAATATTTGGGTGACATTTATCAGAATTGCATATAACGCCCCATGAGAACAATTTATAGTAGTACTTATACAACTTAGAGAATGCTCATGTAACATTAATGGCATTACATACTTAGTGAAGATGAATAAAGCAGATAATTACGAAATAAGTATATTTTGCAGCTATGTAATCAGTATTGGGTGCAATTAAATGTAGTACATTAGGTCAGATATAATTATATGCATCTTGTCATATGAAGAGTGGAAGACAAAAAAATAATAAATAAGATAAAGTGACTGAATTGTAAGTGTATGTAGGAGAGATCATTTAGGAATAATTTAGCATGGGGAATAGCA
>NC_056748.1:192736573-192851573 GCF_019279795.1 Protopterus annectens | reverse complement strand
ACGCTACCGCAGCACCACCACCGCAGTACTATAAGGTCATGTCACATAGATTTTTTTTTTCAAATGATGCGCATAGTTTTTGTCCTAGGTTCTAGTGCACACAATGTAGAGATGGGATTTCACAAGGAAGGACAAAAGCATAAAAAGGCTAGATTTATATTCCCTGAAACTAAAACTGCTACTAGTTGTGGGTTTTAATTATATACTAAGGTATTATTTGAGGAATCACCAAAAACTTCTATCAGTATAATATCAGATGCTTGAAAAGCTTTTTTTCTGAAGGAATAAGAAGGCTGAAGGATGTAACAGTTACAATT
Organism: Protopterus annectens; assembly: GCF_019279795.1. Lineage (NCBI taxonomy): Eukaryota > Metazoa > Chordata > Ceratodontiformes > Protopteridae > Protopterus > Protopterus annectens. The sequence goes on along the minus strand of NC_056748.1, from coordinate 192,851,256 downwards.
AAGGTAACAACATATACTTTTAGTTTTCTAACACACCATTTAGCTACACAGATGAGTGAAATGTCATGGCTGTATATGTATGCGTGTGTGTATGATTAATGCTCTGCAGTAATCTTCAGCAGCCCAATAAGTCTAACTGACTTTCTGCTGGTAATACATCGTGTGCCGAGATGATAAGGGAAGGAATGAAGCTAAGATTTACAAGGCTCATTTATTCAAGAAGTGAATGTGCAGCTCATTTATTTCATAATGATAGTATTAAGTCAAAAGTTACATATTCTGCAGGCTGTCCCAATTTGCTGCATGTCAGATGCATCTAATTTACCTGAACGTTGTGACAGAGATCTCTTATTTAAGCCCTAGATTGCAAAACTGAATGCATGAAACAGAAGGTAAGATGAAAGGCAGGCTTCTCAATTCTATTCCTTTCTTATAAAGTCAGAAATAATCTATCTGGAATTTGACATGCTCACTTGTGACCTCGTTGAAACACTATTTCAAATTCTATTGAATCATGCTAATTAAATGAAAGCCTTCTGTGATTTGCTTGAGATAATCTAACAGATCTTTTTCATTTCAGTTAATTTTTAAATGTAATAAGAAAATGGTGCAATACAATGGCCAGAAGTCTCTATTCTAAAATGAACTATGTATTTAATTAAAAAAATCTGAGCTGCCTTTTATTTCTGACATTAATATTATTAAAATTTGTGTTATTAATATTAATGAAACTTTTTTTTAGGGATGCATGCATGCACAAAAACAATGGGCCAGGTTCAATAAACACTGTATGGCTCACTGTGATGATTTGTATTCCATACGTGGCTCTATACAATGTGTAGAGCCGTGCAAACACGGTAAACATCATGACATGTTAATTACTGCATAAGCAGCTGAATTATATACTAATCAACCAGTATAATATGGTGGAGCTATTCAACAAGCTATAAAGCAATTGTATGCACTTAATGTACTCTTTTGCCTTGCACACATCAAAGAAGGAATGTTAGGTGCTGCTGCTTGTCTTCTGCATGTGTATGTGCAAAAGGCTCAAATCTATGCTGCTGCTGCAGATAGGCCTCAGGCAAGGAGAAGGGTATTGTGACTCCATTTAACTTTTCATAGTCTAGATGAGGTAGAAATAGTAGAGTGTTATAGGGTGGAAAGAGACACACTCCAGGAACTCTGCAACCATTGTCATCCAAACCTGAGAGCAAGAGCAATCCTAGTAGAACCAATGACTGTAGAGACCAAAGTAATTTAACTACAGAAACCTTTTAATGACCCACAGGGGACATGTTGAGGGTGTCACAGGCATCAGAATCCAGGATTCTACACCAGTTCCTAAATGTTATGCTATAGCATGCCAGTGACTATATATGTCTATAGCTATCTGTATTATATCTATCTATCTATCTATCTATCTATCTATCTATCTATCTATGGTTTACTATCACAATGTTGAAATTCACATGGTCGACATTCATAGCGTTGAAAGCCATTACACTGAATGTTCAAAATACCTCCTGCTACTTATATATTACAACTCCGAAATTGCACAACAGTGCAGACAAGGGAAGATCCTTGCCCTGTTTGCAACACAATGTCAACAGGTAATTTGCATGCAAATTAACTACTTAATATTCATGTGTCAACCATATGGGTCAATCATATAAACGTTAGAACAAATAAATTTCAGCATTTTGATAGTAAACCTGGATTCCAAAATGGTGGACTGCCTGTAAGCACACTGACTGTGCAGCTCCCGAAACCTTAAACTTTCATCGCTCAAAGAAAATACTTTAAACATCAAAGGATTAAAGCAGGAATATGAATACTTACTTTTTTCATCTATATTTTTGCTGGATTCCTTTCTTTTTGAATAAAAATACTACTTACTGGAAGCTGAGCCCTGAACCACATATTGTGGATTCTTCTAGATATACAGGCCTAAAAAAAGAAAAATAAGGAAAAAGCATCCCTCAGCACAGGATCTACTAAATAAAAACTTCTTCTTCACTACCAAGCATATAACTATGGACACTAAATGGAGAACCAACCAGATCAAATGGAAACTTTAACCATGAAAACCAAACTGTCTATGATTTCTACTCCTGAGAAAAACACCACTTCGAAAAGGCAGAAAACTAACAAGATACAACAAGAGGCTGCTAAGATGGCACTCAGATCAAAACAGGAACAATCTTTAACATTGGAAGACCTTAAAAATGCACTGCAGACTTTACAAACAGAAGTGGAAGGTTTTTCACATAAACTAACTACATTTGGCTCTAGTCTGGACCAAATTATGCTTAGACTCGAACAGAATGAAGCCAAAGCTATGGACAATGAACTAAAAATAAATGAACTCAAGCAAAAGCTTCAGACCAGCAACAGCACTATTAAAGTATTACAACAAAAAATGGTAGACTTAGAAGCCAAAAACCGACGCAACAACTTCATTTTAAGAGGAATTCCAGAGACCTTTAAAAATGCACAACTCACCCCAATAATGAAATAAATAATAAGCTCTCTCTTGAACAATAAGGACCTCCTGAATGACATAGTAACGTGGGCTATAAGGCGTGCAGAAACAAATGAATTTCCGAGGCAAATATATATCAGACTGTTAAACTCAGCACATGTTCAGCAAATATTAGCAGCATATAAAGCTAAAAAGAACTTTACTTGGAGAGCACATAAAATCACTATAACTCAAGATATCCCTTTTGAAATTAAGAAGAATTGCCAAAAACTTAGTAAATATTGCACTTAACTTATAGCAAACAAGAGTCGTTTTCAAATGAAATACCCTGCTACCTTAATTTTCTATCACAAAGATGAAAAAATATCCCTTGAAATCCCTAAGGAAGCAAAATCCACTTTTCTGCATCTCTTCAAAGGTAATCCAGCTTGAAACAACCCAATTCACCTTCTCTGAAGCCAAAGACAATGCCAGGAGAGTTTCAGCAAGGTATCCTGCATGTTTCTGTCTTAAATCCATCTAGTAATAAAACATCCATTTCATTTTGCAGGCCCAGAGGTCCGGTTAGCATTTTGGCATTCCATTTCCCATAACCCTCTTCAAAACCATGAAGTTTCTTGATCCTTTCACCTTTCAACTCTAATGATGTCATCGCTGACTTGTTTCCTTCCCCAATGCATCTCTGGGAACAGAATAAATGCTAAAATGGGTCAGGAAAGCTGAATAAAGAATTCTTAAGTATTTTCTAGCACAGCATTCCTATTCTCATCAAAGGAGCCTCTTATCGAATATTTCAAACCACTACACTGCTCTAACTGCCAAGAAGAAAGCTCTAGAGGAAGTTACCTGTCGTCTACAAAATCCAAGAAAAGAAAATGTTGTAACTGGCTTTAGTAACTCTACCTTCCTTCCTGCACTATTGCAAGATCTTCTACTATGCAAGATAACTTAAGGTACTGTTTGATAGCAACTGCCTACATTTATGAATGATGAAAAGCTCCCTATTTCTGGGTACATACTTAAATGACTCAAAGATGCCTTCCTTTATGTCACTGCAGCTGTGAAGAAACAAGGAGTTTAATGGCATCTGGAACAAAGATTTTCTAATATCCTGTTATGTCTTAAACACTTCTCAATGATTACAATTGTGGTTTCTTGTATTATTTAGCTATACATGCAAAATGATCTATCTTAACCTGGGGGGGATTAAAGAGGCTTATACTTTTGCACTGAATAATACTTTAAAACAGGATGATATAATTTTGGTTGAGGCATTTGCATACAACAGCTTAATTAATATGTTACTTAGAGATTAGTAAGTTCATATATTTTACTTAACAGTGTTCCAGTATCATGCTGACTAGCTTGTACTTGGTAGTGCCTATGACTTAATGATCCTACAATATCAACTATACTACTGTTCTGGATGTTTCTCAATCACCGATTGAAATAACTCACTTCAAACACACGTAGTGGCTAATGGATAGATTAACCAATAATATGGCGCAGCATGATTAAAACTGGAAATATTGAAATTTATTTCACTGGTTTTGCATATTTGTCTTCTCTCGAGGGGGGATATGTTGAGACATAAAGATTATTATTTGGTAAGTCTTTATACTAGAGATATGATTAACAGTCATTTACAATAGAATTTTTTCTTTCATGCGTATTTGAGAAGGTGACACTGGTTAGTGAAAAACAACTGAGTGGACCTGGATGTGAATTCTCTCTAAGTTTGACTACTGCCGTGTTGTTTTGATAACAAAAGACAGATGATGTTTTGTATATTACCAGCATAGTTATAAATGTGAAAATATGCATTAGCCTTAAAGATTACAATAAGTCTTTTACAATGTGAATATATAGATTGTTTGGAACTTCAAAGTTTGCTTATCCTAAAGTGCATCTCTTAGACTGCAGTATACAAAACATTGGTTAATTTATAATATCTTTAGCAATGTTAAGAAGTAAAACATATAAGTGCCTGCTGATATCAACTTTCTCTAAGCTTTTACTCTCTCTTAGCCTATACATACCATGCAATTAAACAACTAATATATTAATATAAGAGGTCAAATAGTAAACGTACTGCAAATACCAATAACAAAAGGGGCAGGCTTTGTACAGTTTGTAGCTGATGATTGTTCACGTTTGGAACATTCTGGATATTTTTGCCATTCCCTCTGCTCAATGTATATATCAAGTTAGCTCAACTTCTAGCTGCTTTTTGCTTCCCAATGCATACATATTCATTAAATCAGAGGGATGGGTGGTTAGGCACCTACAGAGGGTATAGAAGATTTGACGTCACTTCATCTGTCTTAAAGCTTAACACAAAAACAGACAAGCTTTATTACTACTTTTTCGCTTACCAATCAATAAAGAACCTTATAAGCAAATTACGAAATTATATCAATAGATTCATGGAATGTTAAGGGGATATTGGATAAAAAAGAAATTTAATCATGCACCTCACATATCAAAGTAAGTCCAAAGAAATCTTCCTGCAGGAAACTCACCTGGATTGTCAACTCTGGGATAAGGAAAGGAAAGAGAAATGGGTTAAGCAAATAATTGCTGCAGGTCCTAACTCTTTATTTAGGGGGGTAGCCATTATAATAAATCAATCTTTCCAAGAAGAGATCACTTCTATTAAAACCGACCCTAATGGAAGATGGGCATTATTTACTAGTGAATATCATACCCTAAATAAACCTCTACTCTTTCTCAATATATACAGCCCCTGCTCAAATCAACATCTCTTCATTTATGAAATCTTTAATATACTAGCTAACCACCCAAATCATATGTATATCATAGGTGGGGACTGAAATGCTTTATTAAACCCAGACAAAGATAGGTCGCATAATGAAAACAGGCAGTCTCAACGTACTACTATAGCAGTTGAAGAACTACAAAATCCATTTCAGCTAACTGACCCCTATACCAATTTTCAATATGATAAAACAATATCAAGATTTATTTTTTTCTCAGCCATTCATAAAACTTGGTACAGAATAGATGCTTTTCTAATCTCCCAAACCTTGCTTTCTTATAGACTAAAATATACTGTATCACCCAGATCTAAATTGGATCATTCAAAAATGAGTCTCTCCCTAAACTTTCAAACCTATAAGCAAAATGTATAAAATAAATGAAGAAATACCAAACCAACAGGCTAAAATCCAGGAACTTTATTAGATGTATCCAAAAAAGTGGTAAGCGCTTTCACGGTGACCACACCGCTTCATCAGACCCTAACCCTAACCTTTATATTTGACTAACCAACCTTTATCCTGCTATCACATATATTTTTTGCTATAAACAAAATGCCCCTTATTTCAATAATTGGACATTAAATCCTAAAATCATTCAAAGCCAAGAAGTAGCACAGGAAATCACTAGTATTATAGCCCAACTTGAAAAAAGACTTAATATCCACTCAAATTCCTTATGACGCGCAATGGGCGGCTGTCAAAGTGGTCATTAGAGGTATCATTATTCAAAATTCTGCATGGCTCAAGAAAAAATACAATAACCTCAAAAATAAACTGGAGACCCAAATCAAGTTTGCTGAATTAGAACATCAAAATAAATACTCAAAAGACCTAGAAGATAAAATAACTGACTGGCAAAAGCAATTACACAAACATTATCTAGAAAATATTTAGCTGTGAGACTTAAGATCAATATATCAATACTCAGAATGGGCACAAACAACATCAAAAATCCTAGCTAGATTAATAAACAATAAAAATGGTCCACAGAGGATTAAAGAAATACAGTATGAACGACTCTTGAAGCACAAAGATCAAGACATTGCAGACGCATTTGAAGACATTTACAATAAACCATATAACCTACCCCTTCCTCCCTGTACAGACAAATTGTGTGGTTTTATACATAATATAAAGTTTCCACAAATTTCAAATGATCAGGAAACACTTCTAAAAATAGTCTTGCAACTAAAAGAGATAAACGCTGCAATAAAAAACTCATACCAGGTAAATCTCCTGGGCCTGATGGCTACACATCTGAATTTTATAAACAATTCATGGAACCTACTTCCAAAGTCTTACTAAAAGTCTTCAATTATTTAATACAATATGGTATAACAGATAATTATTTTAATAACTCCAAAACTGTGGTAATTCCCAAGCCAGACTCTGACCCAACAGACCCAGACAACTATAGACCAATTGTCCTGATAAATACTGACCTCAAGATCCTAGCTCATGTTATAGCAAATAGACTTAAAAATATACTCCCCTCCATCATCTCCCAAGAACAAATAGGCTTTATGACAAATAGACAAACAACTGACAACACTCTCCTCTTGGATATCACTATCAGACTTTTTAACAGTGATAAATGCCCCAGATATGTTCTCACTGCTGATGCAAGCAAGGCTTTTGGTAGAGTTAATCTACATTTCCTATTCAATATATTGCCTTAATTTGGATTTCCTCAGTAATTTATAAGGATAATTAAGTTTCCATATCAGAAAGCTTCTGCCACTATTCAGATAAATAAGCACAAAACTAACCCTATACCCTTATCCAATGGCACAAGGCAAGTATGTCCTCTTTCCCCATACCTCTTTAATCTCTATCTGGAATACCTGCTCCTGTTTATTTCACAAAAAAAACTTCCATCACATACCTACAATCTTTAATATAAACCTTATGTACTCTGCATTTGCTGACGACTTAAATATATATTTTCAACTTTCCACCACTGATCTCCCAAAAATACTCAAAGTGATAGCTGAGTTTTCCAAAATCTATAACTATAAATTAAATTCAAATAAATCCCATCTTTTTCCCTTGAATCTTATAGGCCATAAGGAATATTACTTTCCCGAGAGTGAGATAAAGATTAACTACCAGATAAAATAAATAGGAATACTATTTACCCCCAACTTTAAGGAAATTATAAAGAATAACCTACTATGCACATGAACCAACATTGAAAGTGATATTAATAGATGGAAGAATATTAATATGTATCTACTTTCAAAAGCTAGTGTCATCAAGATGAATCTATTACCAAGAATACTCTTTCAATTAAATGCCACTTTCTCAAATATCCCCCCAAAATTCTTTCTTAATATAGAAAAAGCTATATCAAGATTCTTATGGTATCCCAAATCTACTAGAATTAAATATGATAAATGTGTACTTACCAAAGATAAGGGGGGATTGGGTTTGCCAGACTTCAAACTTTATTATAGTATAATTACTGCTTACAGACTAATACAGATAATAAACCATGACCCATATGTTAATACCTGGACACCTCAGTGGACCCAAATCTGGTTTGAACAACTTAAATCCATTGGATATAACACCAAATCTCTTCCCTTTTTAAACCTAAATCAAAAAGCTCCATTCAAAAAGAATGTACACCCATGAATTAAGCACATGATCCTAACTACTCAAAAGTTATTCAAATCAATACAACTATTCAATGCTCTTGCCTTTATACAACTGCTCCACCTAAATCCTAACCTACTAATAAATAATAAACCCCTAAAATCTAACAAATTACCTCATGATAAAAGATCTTACAATATGGGAAATCTACAAATGGAAAAAATCCAATATATTATAACTATGATTGAAACTCAACATTCCTAAGAAATATACTATCATTCTTAGCCAAATCTATTATCTTATAAATTCTAAATTTTCACAAACTAATGTTGATCTACGGGGATGTTAAGTTAGTAAAACTAATACTAAAAAAATCTTGCGACTAAAGAAAAAACAATTTCTAGGACATATAAACTTGTAATGAGCATAAAATACCAGAATTCTCTATTATTCTCAACTTATTGGCAAGAGAAAACCAATTACTTACTGAAGAAAGCAAAATACTGGCCATTGAAAATATGATCAAGTATATTCCCTTAAAGAGGCTGCTATACACACAAATTATGATAAATAATGTATATTATACCCCATCAAAGCTAAATAAGTTCAATCCAAAATTTTCACCCATATGCCCACATTGCCCAAACCAAACAGCTGATATTCTCCATGTTATGTGGAACTGTAGTATGGTACAGAATCTACGGTGCTCTTTAAGAGCTAGATTAGAGAAAATGGGATATGAAAAAAACAACCCTGTCATGGGTTGCACTGCAATACAAATGAACTTCCAAAAATGTTAAAACATATCCTTATCACAATGTGAGACCTTATTAAATTTTACATTACAAAAAATTGGACTGTCACATCTCCAGTCACATGGGAAGACTTCAGCAAACTTGTTATTAAATATATCTCATCTCACAAATTAGTTTACACAACAACAAAACAAAAGTATTACTATCAGAAATACTGAGGTTATCTACTAGATGTAATTCTTAAGAGTTAAAGATAAACCTCACACTGACCTGCTAAGACAAACTTATATTAAGCAAAGCTTGCATTATAAACAGCTTATCTCCTTTCCTGTCTATACTCCTAAATATTTTCCCTAATATACCTGTCTATAACAAGTGATTGAATTTCTACCTCTATCTCTTTATAAACTATGCCCCTTACACTATCTCTTATCCTTCAAATGATGTTAAGAAGTATTTCTCTCTTCTGTTTGCTGATGTAGTGACTTCTATTGTACATAGTGTATATATTTAGCTTTGATGGTTGTTTTTCTTTGTATTGTCGACATATGTTTTTTGATATGTTGTATTACTGTTATTATTTAAAAACTGAATTCCCATACTCTGGAACAGGCTATCCATCTACATCAAGCAAAGTTCTTCATTAGCACTCTTCAAGAAATATCTTGATGAGTGGATGGGAAATAGGAAATACACCCTGGGGATCACTTCTGTGTCTCTGCTTGACAGTGGCACAGGAAAATAACTTTCTTGGGTGGCGTAAGCCAGGGAACCTTGTTGGCTAGGCTTACGTAGGCCCTTGGGCCGATAGCCTAGTACCTACCTATGAACCTATGAATAAAGGGATTTTGGAAAAAAACATTTTGAAAATAAACCTATATATATGGATCCCCTTCAAAACATCTAAAGTTCATAACATAAAAGCTCAAAACATTGAGACCGTAACATCTAAAACCCATAACATCGAATTTCATAATATTGAAACTTTGCATCATAACTTCAAAACCTACAAATCACATATAAATAACATCCCAACAGCAAAATAGTAAATACACTTTGTACTAGGTTTCTGCAGGGGGCAAGCCCCCCTGCACCCCCATACATTAAATATACAAACTCCAAGATCACACAACTTTGGTGTTGTTTTAGGTGGTGGTGGGGTGTTATTTACATGTGATTTGTAGGTTTTGAAGTTGTGATCCAAAGTTTCAATTTTATGAAATTCGATGTTATGGGTTTTAGACGTTATGGTCTCAATGTTCTCAGCTTAGATATTATGATCATCCAATGTTTTGAAGGGGATCCATATATATATGATAGGATTTCTATCTTGTAGCATACTTTCCTGAAGTCTTGGTTGCCATAAGCTACACGCACAAATCACAGCTCTGCCAGATGTTTTCTCAGGGGCAATTTCCCAGTGGGCATTTACTGGAGGATGCAGGAAGATGCAGTAGAGACATAGCTAATGATGCCCCTAAGAAATGCACACACACCCACAGTGGAATACTATAATGAGACACATGCTCAAACAAGAAATATCATAGAGCATGTGTTTGGGTGTTGAAGTCATGCTTTTGGTGCCTAGCTCCATCAGGGGTGGGGCTCTACAGTATGATTCCAGTACTTGTGCCAAAGTTATTACAGTCTGTATTATCCTACACAGTATCATCCTGCAAAAATAGCTGCAAGAGAAACCCCACCACTGGCAAGGTCACCACATCCACATGCAGGTGAGGAGTTAGAGGAGCTATGGCTGAAGGTAGAAGTAAGTGTGCACAATATGCCCCTGTCTGGGCCAAGAGTCAATGGACAGCACACATGCTCACCACCTAAGGGGTACACCTTTCATGTTATGCAAATACATACAGTAAAATTGACGCTTGACAATGCTTACATCCTTTACTTACCCATGTAATGGCTGTGTACTGCTAGCATCAGACAGAGTCAGGCCCCAATGACAACAGTTGTAATGCAGAACTATCAATATAAGTGCTGAACCTGTAAAAGAAAAATAAATCTTATAAATCTTATATTAGTAAATGTTCCTACTCCATATCTAAACTATTAAACTCTCTCTCTCCCTCCCTCCACAATACTCCAAACCACACCAACTTCAAATATCTCTTGTTCTCCCACCTATCTTCAAAATGGACATGCCCATGCCACTCTCTAACATAAGTTTCCCCTCCAGCTACTCTCATCTCCATCCCCTGCTACACCTACTTTTCATCCCATTACTTTGTCTACTACTACTGGGATTCCTGGTACTGGCTAAGGCTCTTGCCACCCCTCTACTGGCTTTTTTAGGCAGTATTCCAAAGACCAAAATTCCACCATAACAGCTACAAACAAATGCAGTCTGAGGGTCATGTTGCTCAATGCTAGAAGTCTAAATCTCAAGATGCACTCGCTCAAAGCTCTCCTCAAAATAGAGTATGCTGACATCTGTGCTGTAAAGGAAACTTGGTTTAATGAGGCAGAAAGCACACCTGCACTCCCAGGCTACAACTCATTCCATACCTTTTGGCCCCAGAATATGGCTGGAAGCTCCAAAGATGGTGGTGTTTCCATATTCTTAAAGGATACACACACTTCTAGACTGGTAGCTCAGCATAATGCATCCAAGATGCTTCAGGTACAACTAAAACTGGGTAAGATGGCGATACAAGTAATAGCCTGCTACAGGACCCCAAACATGTCTCTAGACTCTCACTCCAAGTTCCTAAGCACCCAGGAGTCTATCAAGGTCCAACCCAATACTCTCATACTGGGTGACAGAACTACCCTTCCATCCCCTTCTATTAACTGGGAAAACTATTCATGTACCAATGTACAGGCCCAACACTTTCTGGAATTTATCAGTTCCAGTGCCCTGGACCAGCTAATTCTGACCCCCACTAGAGGAAGCAACATCCTCAAACTGGTTATCACCAACATGGGAGACTGTTGTTTCACACCTATAATCAAGTCCTCCCTGGTTAAATCTGACCACAAACTGAAAACCATGGAAATCTCCATGTCACCGACAACCCCTGCTAAGGTAACCACCCCAAAAAACTTCTATCTAGCCGACTTTGGGCTCCTAAAAACAGAAGTGGCTAACTTCTCAGCACCCATACCAATGGAAAATAGCTGCACAACTGCAGAATCATACACCCATGCACTGTACAAGCACGTACACAAATGCTTGGACCTTGCCATACCAAATAGAACTAAGACGCTCTCCTCCAAAAAAAGGAAGCCAAATTTGTGGTCCCCAGCCATCAATAAACTCTGCAACAGGAGGAAGAAACTGTTTAAAAAAAAATAAAGTCACAAGACTGGAAAACCTCCCTTATCAGTCTCAACAAAAAGCTGAGATCCCTTATCAAATCCTCTAAAGCCAGCTATGAAGGCAGAATTGTGGTTGACACCAAAAGCAACCACAAAAACTTCTATAACTATATCAAAAGCCTCCAAGGCAATACCCAGATTTGCTCTGAGTTATTGCACAGTGGCACCTCCTATACTGAGCCAACAGATATAGCCAACATACTGGCTGACAGATTCAGTGCCAACCTTACCCCTCCCCCCTGGGCCCTATCACAATACCAGAAGAAAGCCTGGCACCCACCATTTCTGCAGCACAGGTTAAAGCTCCATTGTCCAAAGCCAAGAATGCAGCATCCATGGGACCTCATAATATCCCTGGCTGTGTCCTACATGAGCTACAAAATGAACTGGCACCACATCTATGTGTCCTGTTTAATCACAGCCTTAGCTCAGGCTAGGTCCCTAATGAATGGTGCACTGCTACAGTCATCCTGCTCCATAAAGGGGGAGCAACTACAGACCCTGGGAATTATCACCCTATTAGTCTGATGAGTCTGGTATGCAAAGCTATGGAGTGCATCATCATGAACCTGCTTTACAAAGATATAGGCAGTCTCCAAACTCTTGACCCCACACAGTTTGGCTTTATAAAGGGAAGATCCTGCCTGTTGAACCTGGTTGACTTTTTCAAGGAAGTCACCAAAGCTGTGGATGAGGGTAAGGCAGTGCATACAGCCTACCTCGACCTAGTCAAGGCCTTTGATACCATTCCCCACTCAAGGTATCATTGATAAACTCAGAAAACTAGGCATCACCCTTACATCACTAGGTGGGTTGCAATTTGGCATACAGACAGAACCCACAGAGTGAAAGTTGTGGATTCCAAGTCAGACTGTCAACCAGTCATGAGTGGAGTCCCACAGGGCTTGGTCCTGGGCCCTATACTGTTTGCCATCTACTTCTCAGAAGTCCAGGCCAATACAGAAGGACTCTGGCTGACCAAGTTCGCTGATGATTGCAAGCTAGGAGTCATTATCAACTCCCCAAGTGATGCAGACATCCTACAAAAGGGCTTCTCTGAGACCAATGACTGGTGTCATGACCATGGCCTAAAGCTTAATGCCAAAAAATGTGTTATCATCCCCTTTGCAAAAAACTCAGTCCCCACGAATTACCATGTTGATGGGAACCCCCTGAACACTGAAGGGGGGCCATAAGAGATCTGGGCACCCAGGTCGACAGCCACCTCACCTTCGACCACCACATTGCCACTGTGGTCAGAATGTCCTTCTACGTGACACATCTTATAACCAAAGGTTTTGCATCCAGGAAGAAAGAGGTCATCATCCCTCTCTACTCATCCTTCATTAGACCAGCCATTGAATATAATGTCCCATTTGGTATGTAACTGACAAGACACCTACAACAGCTGGAGAAGTCACAAAAGTACCTCACAAAAAATATCCCAAGCCTTAAACATGTCCTACATGGACAGACTCAAGAAACTTCAGCTGTTCTCAGTCTCTTATCATCTACTTAGAGGTGATCTCTGCTTGACTTACAAAGCCATGTCTGATCCAACCCTACTTGAAATGCTACACCTAAAGAAATAGCAATTCCTCATACAATATGCTCCAGAGATCACAACCTCATTACCACAATTAAAAGAACATGCTGGAGTGACAGGTTCATTTCCCAAAGACTGCCCATATCCTGGAATAAGCTTCCCATTCATGTCAAGCAGAGCACCTCGCTGGCCGTCTTCAAGAGAAAGCTTGATGAGTGGATGGTAACAGAAAGTTCACCCAGGGATCACTCCAGTTTCCTAATGGATAGGGCACTGTAAACTAACATCAGGTGGCACGGTGCCTGGGCAATTTTTTGGGGCTAGGCTTGTAAAGGCTGCAGGACATTTAGTCTAGTACACACCTAAGAACCTATGAACTACACTCCATTAAACCAATACTGGACAGCCTTCTGCTGCACCTTGGCTAACCTTGTTAGATTCTCTTATATCAGTAAATCTATCTAACTTTGTATATACAAAATTTCCAACAATTATTTGTATTTATTTGCATGATTGTATTATACCTCATATGTATTATGCTGTATTCTCAGCCTGATTTAGATGATTATATTGCTTTGTGCATGCTTGTAATTGTTTATTGGAGCTTTTCTCCCCAGCCATCCACTGAAAACAGGGTCTTCTTCGCCTAGTGGACTTTCCCGGTCATCAAACTGAAAATAAAAAAATAAATAAAAATGCAAGAACACAAATGAATGGCAGATGGCTACATACTATTACTTGTAAATGTACCTAAGTAAAAAGTGCGTGATTTGTCCAGCAATGACATCAGTATGTGACATGACTGACTTCTGTAATATATATTTATATAGTTTAGCTACTAACATGCCTCATGCATCTCAAATACCCAGTGTAAAAAAAGCTGAATAAATGCTACTTATCCCTATAGTCACAATAGTGCAGCAATAAGCATGAATGCTGTATCAGTGATTTCAAGGTGGGACTCACATAACTAAAATGATGTAATAATCAGAAAAAAATTCAAAATTATATCACCAATTCATATTCTAAGCACTCAGTTAGCTATCCACCATATGCATCAGACATACACTTATGTAACCCTGAATCCAAAAGATACAAACAAGGAGATGACAAAGTTATCATCATTTGCACAGGGTGGGGGATGGGGAGGAGGCAAATGCTGACACAAAAGTAGTGAGTAAGAAACATAGGCAGGTAGGAATTCAGATAAAATCAAATGGCCACTAAGATAGGATGACCTGAAAACCTCCTTAATGCCTCATGCAGCTGGTATATGTGGAGTTCTGTATGAGCACTTTATGAGAAGTGTGTGTGTGTGTGTGTGTGTGTGTGTGTGTGTGTGTGTGTGTGTGTGTGTGTGTGTGTGTGTGTGTGTGTGTGTGTATGTGTATGTAAGAGAGTGCCTGCATAAACACAGTCCAGATCTGTGCTAGCACTACATCCTGGCATGCTGGACAGGTGTGAGCCATGCATGGTAGAGGTATCAGTTCATCATTGTCACACCCGGCTGCGAGAACTGGCTTTGCCGGGGTTGCACTGACATGTCTATAGCCATGGTCAGATGCGGTGCTGCTACATGAATGTGAGCAATGTCTGCTGGATAAGCTTTTCTCAGGACTGCTCCCAGGTGCACGACCTCATGGTCTACCATGTCTAGGTGAGTACACCTCACCCAGAGATGGAGCAGTGAAAATAGTGCCATTATGGAAGTGGGATTGGGGACTGTGATGTTTGCCAATACCAGATTATGTTGTGCCATGTGGATGCTGTCCCCCTCTCAGCAGATGTTCCAGACATTACCCATTCCAGTGTGGCATTCATAGGTTCATAGGTTTATAGGTAGATACTAGGCTATCTGCCCTAGGACATTTATAAGCCTAGCCAGAGTGTATTTGGCTTCCACCTCCCTATTAGATTAGCCTACTGTGCCTCCGTAAAGTAGGTCACAGAAGGTACCCTTTTAAGATTAGTTTACTGTGCCTCTATCTAGCAGGGACACAGAAGAGATCCCAGGGGTGAATTTGTGATTTCCCATCCACGCGTCCAGATTTTGCTTGAAGAGGGTCAGCGAGGGGCTATGTCTAACATGAATTGGGATTCTATTCCTGAGTGAGGGGAGCCTCTGGGAAATGAATCTCTCCCTCCAGCATGTCCTATTTATTTTTGTGCTGAGGTTTAAGTCCCTGGAGCGTGTAGCTCTAAGGGACTTTGATTTTTTGAGGTGGAGCTTGTCCATTAATTCTGGGTTTGACATGGCTTTGTACGTCAGGCATAGATCACCTCTGAGTAGGCGGTAAGCAACTGAGTAGAGCTGGAGTTACTTTAGTCGAGCTGCATTGGACATCTGTTTGTAGCCCATGATCCTCTTGGTGAGGTACTTTTGGGGTCTCTCAAGTTGCTGCAGGTGTCAGATTTGGTACATCCCAAAAGGGGCATTGTATTCAATTATGGGCCTGATAAGTGATGAGTAGAGGGGCACAATGACTGCTCTTGATCTAGATGCGAACCCTTTCATGATAAGGTGGGCTATATAGAAGGTCTTTCTAACCACTTTGGCAACGTGATTATCAAAGGAGAGATTACTATCTACGTTGGTCCCCAAATCTCTAATTACTTTTTATGTGCTTAATGGATTACCACCTATGTGGTTTTCCCAAAGGGGATGACTATGCACTTTTTAGCATTTAGCTTGAGGCCGTGGCTCTGGCACCAAGCATCCGTCTCTGTGAGACCCTTTTGGAGGATGCTTGTGTCAGCTGGAGATTCGATTATGGCCCCCAGTTTGCAGTCATCTGCGAACTTTGTCAGCCACAATCCCCCCGTGTTAGCCTGAACCTCAGAGAAGTATATACCGAACAAGAGAGGTCCCAGAACTGAGCCCTACCAGACACCACTTGTAACTGATTTGGATTCGGACATGGCACCTGCAATTCTGACCATGTGGGTTCTATCTCTGAGCCAGTTTGCAACCCATCTTGTGATATAGGGGTTGATATTTAAGCTGGTAAACTTATTTATGATGCTCGAGTGGGGTATTGTGTCGAAGGCTTTTGCGACGTCCAGGTAGGCTGTGTGGACTACCTTGCCCTCATCTATGGCTTTGGTAACTGTTTCAAATAAATCAACTAGGTTTAGGAGGCAAGATCTGCCCTTAACAAAGCTGAAATGGGTAGGGTCCAGTGTCTGGAGGCTCCCAATGTCTTTGTTTATGAGTTCCATGATAATACGCTCCATAGCTTTACAGACCAGACTAGTCAGGCTTATGGGGCGATAGTTCCCGGGGTCCATTGTGGCACCACCTTTGTGGAGTGGGACCACTGTAGCTGTACACCATTCTTTGGGTACATATCCTGTAGTAAGGCTGAGTTTGAACAGTGACTTAATGTGAAGGTTCAGTTCTTCTTGGAGCTCATGTAAGACATAGCCTGGGACACCGTCCAGTCCCATAGATGCTGTGTTTTTTTGCTTTGGAGAGGGCAGCTTTCACCTGTGCATCTGTGATGTCATGGAGGTTACATTCAGTTGGGATAAGCATTTGCTCCTTTGGGGGGGAAGGCGGGGAGAAGTTTGCACTGAATCTGTCTGCCAGGATGTTGGCTATGTCTGTAGGTTCGGTATATTTTGTACCATTATGTGACAATTCAGAGCATGTCTGGGAGTTTCCACCCATATTCCTGACATAACTAAAGAAGGCCTTGTGATTAACTTTAGTGTCTAGAGCAACAAAACTGGCCTTTGATGATTTTATGAGGGATCGAAGTTTCTTGCTAATACTGATCAGAGATGCCTTCCCTTTTTGGGATTTTTCTCTGTCATGTAGTAGCTTCCTCCTTCTGTTGTATAGCTTATTTATGGCCGGGTTCCACCAGACCGGTCTCCTGTTTTTGGAGGAGTGAGTCTTGGTTTTATTTGGGATAGCACGATCCATGCATTCCTGCAGGTGCTCATAGAATGCATTTGTAAAGGATTCTGCAGATTGGGCTGTATTATCCTCTGGCCCGGGGGCTTTGACGGATTCCACATCAATCTTGAGAAGTGCAAATTGGCTTTTTAGAAATTCTTTACAGTGATTTCCTTGGCTGGGGGTGGGGGTGGTATATGGATGTCCAGGGAAATTTGTTTATGGTCTGATCTTACCAATGAGGGGTTTACCTCTGGGTGTGGAACATAGAGTCCCCATGTTGGTGATGACCAGGTCCAATATGTTGTTCCCTCTTGTGGGAGTGGTGACCAGTTGTTCCATCGCATTAGAGTTCATAAATTCAAGGAACCATTGGGCAAGGGTGTTTGGGCTTGAGTAGTTTTCCCAGTCAATGTTTGGGTAGTTGAAGTCACCCAATAACATAGTGTTTGGAGAGACCTTCATATTCTCCAGTGTTCTCAGGAATGCCAAGTGGGGTTCCTGTAATAGGGTGGGTGCTCTGTAGCAGGCTACAAACTGAAAGGCAGTTTTGCCCACTGTTAGTTACACATGGATGATTTCCGATGCTTCGTGCAGAGCCACTAACCTGGAAGTGTAGGTATCTTTGATGAATATAGATACTCCCCCTCCTTTTGTGCTTCAGTCCGCATTTTGGGGCCAAAACGCATGGTATGAGTTATAACCTGGTAGTGCTGGGGTGCTCTCAGGAGCCTTGAACCACATTTCTGTTACTGCACAGTCATCGATTTTCTCCTTACTGAGGAGAGCCTCGAATGCGTGCATCTTGAGGTTTAGACTTCTGGCATTGAGTAGCATTACCTTTAGTTTTTTTATCCTTGGGTTGTCTATGAAGGTGGGTTTGTCCTTTGAGCCTTGCCTAAAAAAGGCACTATGGGGGTGGCAAGAGCCTTGGCCAGTATACGAAAGCCTAAGGGTGACAGGTGCAAGCCGTCCCTAGCGAAGCAACGTGGCTTGTCGAGCATGTCATCCCAGGCTGACAGACACTGGATCCCCTTTGAATGACACCAATACTTTAGCCAATTGTTGAAACTGATCATTTTGTCTTTATACTGTGGCATCATTCTTGGTGAGGGCAAGATGCTACTCAAGGTCAGGGTCATATCAGCCTGGGCTACATGGCCAGAGAGATCCTCTATGTCTCTTTTCATGTAGTCCAGGGAGGTACATCTCAGGTCATTCACACCAGCATGGACAATGATGGAGTCATACTTGTACTTGCTTTGGAGTGACCTGAGTGCTTGTGTTATGTGGCAGATCCTGGCACCTGACAGGCATCTTACAGTGAACTTCTCCTTGTTCAGTCTGGTGAGTGGGACGTCAGTGTGCCAGACAATAGTGTCCCCTATAACAAGTGTATTTGGTGTGTTGTTTGGCCTTAAGGGCTGTGACTGTGAGGCACACTGATTTTGTGAGATATGTGATTCATGGGTATTGTTGAGAGGTGGCTGTTGCTTGGATATCTGCTTAGGAGGTCTTTGCTGTTTAGGCAGATTATTATTTAGAGCCTCCGAGTATGTTTTTGTGTGTTTATGTGTTGGGTATGCAGATGCAAAAGGTCTGTGTGAGACTGGATTTGTGGTGCGGGTGGTTACCTTTTCCTCCTGACTGACTGTGTCAGTCTTGGGTTGAGAGAGCTCTGCCTCCAGTTTGGCTGTGTAACTGCATCTCTCACATGTATTAGAGTTTGCTGGAAGGAGGAGCGGGTTGTCTGTCTACATAAGGCAATTGTAACATTGCCTCAAAATTCCCAGATTCACCAGCTGGACTGGAGAGTAACCCTGAAACTGACCCTTGGACATACCAGATTAGTATAGGGAACTGTTTTTTTTACTGATCAGATTAGGGAAGGGAACTGATTTTTCACTTGATCAGGAAGGACCAATCAGGAGCCTAATACTTATGAGAAGTCAAGGAGGGTGTAGTGCTTTAGTTAGTTAGTGTTTCCTTATAAGAGCTGAGCAAGTGCAGGGCTTTAGAAAGAGAATAGAATGATTAGTTTGAGAGTTTGAACAGTTCTAAGGGAAAAAATGAAGAGCAGACTTTGTGGAGCCTGGAATAATTTAAACCTGCTTAGGCGGCGCTGCCCGACGCTGCTCAGTGCGCAAAACCATGCCAAAAGAGAGTTGTAGGGTTTTAAGAGAGAGAGCTCAAGGAGTTTAGAATTGACCCAAAATGGCCAATAAAACTACAGCTTCTAGGTAGTAACCACTCCTCCAGGGACAGGCAGGCTGTTCAGTGTTAACCACTCCCACTGGTGAACACAGAGACTTCCCTTTAGCCCAAGCAAGCACTGGCCTTCTAGAAACTTCCAAACAGTTCAGAATAGCAAATCTGGAACTGAACTTTCTTAACTTTCAGAAAGTGGGAAAAAAGCAATATCTGATCCATTGAATCAGACACACAGTGGAGGAAGTCATACACATCAGATAGTGCCACATCTAGAACCCTTATCATGTCCTCAGAGTTCCTAGTGAACATGTCTGTGCCTCCATGATGGCCCTACACATATGTCAAGTGGTACTTAATGACACACCAACATCAGGTGTAGGGTGGATAGCAGGCCTCCTCCTAGAACTCCTACCAACCATTCTGTGTGGCACCACACCCACACTTTGGCTATGGTCACATTCAACTGGCACTGAAACCACAATGACCACACTAACCTGATGAACTGTCACCCATAACCTGTATATTATCTGAGGGCTCAGTGGAATTAGTATGCATAACCATACTGACTCTGCCTGAAGAAATCCAAAAGATGTGCGATTTACAACCCCAGTGTCAAACTGAACCTCTGCACCCCTCAGTTTGGCCATTTGGCCAACATCACCACCAGAGCCTACCAATACTCCAACATCAGGTGGTAAGAGTCCTATACTTCCACTGTCATGATCAACTGTGATAATAAGCAACAAACACGGAAATGAAATTACTGTTTCAAAAATATCAACCCAAATTATCTGAACAAAAACACTATCAAACAACTTCAGGTGTTACTGCAATATAGGCATTCATTACACACTCCCCAGATATACCAATAATATATCAAAATAATGCTTGGTAATAAGAACATAAATATTTGCTTACCAGGTGCAGATGTCTCAATACTTTGCAGGAAGGATAGACCTGGAAGCAATAAAGCAATGAAGAGTTAGCTATTAAGCATCACAGTGAATAAACAATTGACGATCAGCTGTAACATGTTTGAGTTGTCCTCCCACCCCCCCCCATATCTATTGCCTCACATTCTTGAATAACTGCAAATTATTAATAGATACAGATATAAAATATGCATCAACAAGCAGTACCAGCCAAATTATATATTTTAGTCTACAAGACAATATAATGTTGCAGTGTGTAAGCCTACTTGGAATCTGCTACTGGGACACACTTGACCTACCAGCCACATCAGCGCCAACATCAATAACACGGTGCAAAGGCTCCCCTGAGCTACTGGGATCTCTGACAGTGGATAGGAACTCCTCTTTTGGTGTCATTGGTGGCTCAGTAGCAGGACCACCCCCCATAGCCCGCTGCTCTCAGGCAACTGCACTCACCTCCATGCAGATGAAATCATGTCATTGGCCCAATGTCACACCTGATCATAACTGTGGCCATGACCACCAACTGCATTCACATCTGAAACTACCTGGTTCCACATGTTCTTCTTGGCAGTCATATCCAACCCCAAGTTTCTGCCAAGTAGGAAAGTTCCATAGTGCCTCAGTGCATGGGTAATGACCTCATTCTCACCCTCAGTAAATTTTTTTTTTTTTTTTTGTGGATTTACTGGCATGGGTACCACAATCCTATGTGATATAAAACAGAGAGGACTAAAATGTATCAACAGCACATAACTAATGTATTTTTTCCAAAGATAATGATGCTATGTATCCATTGTTAACATAAGACACTTGAAACACAATTCTCATTTAGGACAACAGAATGGTAGTTTGCAGCCCCAACCCTCCAACACAAATGTAAAGGTCTGAATAATACCACCATTCCATCAACATTCCTATACTGAGGAATGTGGTTATCTCATTAATCATTGTATGATTGTTAGCATTGCTAAATAGTCAATAATGCAAATCAGGAATGCCACTAAGTTTTCACACTGTGCCCACCACTGCTGTGGAGGTTGCCCTGGGGCATCTGAGAAGCCTAAAATCATGGTCAGCCACATGTACAACCCCTTGCATCAGATGAATAGCATATTATATTTCTCTGAAATCGCACATGAAATTGCAAAAGCAAATGGTAAAAACATACTTGTGCTGTAAGCATAACCTGTATCTCACAAATGTAAAGACATGTAAAAACTGCCAGTGCCAACAGTGGAGTATAAGAAGTGCATACAGATCAACCTTCATGTTTCTACTGGCTATATAAATGTATTTCTAAAAGGTTATAATCTAAATGCCCTTGAATTATAGAAAGATACCTTACCAGAATAAGTGTTTCAGCAGGGAAATCTCCTTCAAAGAAATATCAATCTTCTGTTTTGTATGAAACAAGTCTCATCAGCTTCAAGTTCCCTTGCTACACTGTTAACTTTTTATAGTGTAGTTTCAGCCCTCTGAGCACTGCAAAGATGCAAATGAGATGTGAACTCATTAAAATTTCTGAATACAAAACTTTGACTTCATGTATCAGATGTAAAACATAGAGTACACTCTACACAATTGTTAGGTGCTAATTGCTTGCAAATGTGAATAATTAGTGTGAGAGAAGGAAAGCACCAAAACAGTAAAATAAGCACCACTGAGATAAAGCAAAGCAGTAAAACAACCAAGCTGTTTTTTTCTCTTTGGAGAAGGAAAGCACAACAGCATTTCAAACACCCTTCACTGCAGTGGTTGTCAGTGAGGATACACTTACAAAGTGTGAAACTAACTTTGGTGAGTTTTTAAGTAAAGTAAAACACCACACATTTATAATTTTTTTGTCCATAATAGCAACACTGCCATGCCTTTGGAGAAAACTATTGCTCAATGTCATTTATTTGTATCTCATATATAAAGCAAAATGATAGAAAATGCATAATACGCTGGATGTCTGATTTTATAGCAGAGATAAGGGAACAAATTCATAAATGGTTGTGTGATCACTCATTGCACTAAATATGTAGACACATATACAGAACCAACTGGGAATGTACAAGTGTGTGACCTGTTAATACTGTACAGGAAATGTGAATTGTTTGTATGCACATTATTTGGTTGTTGCAAAGCTGTGTCTGTGACAAACAGAGATAACATACTCCAACTGTGTTTTGTAATTTCATTAGTCTGATAGCACAAATCCAGATCTGTATACTTTTTAATCTGTGTTTAAGTTTTATATATTTATTTATGTATGTATTGTTTTTAACATTTGTGCAGTGTATGGCTTAGTGCAAACACTGTGAAATGCATAAAAATATAAAATATGCTGTTAGTTGCCTTAAGAATTACAAACACATTTAGTGGCAGTGTGCATCGTTCAACAACATGGATGGTAATGGCAGCAGAAATTACACCTGTGATCCAACTGTGTGTGAAGTACAAGGTGTAAATATGTTTAGATACCCAGCAGATAAGCTAGGTAAAGTGTGATTTGAGTTGCACAGTAGTGTGTTTTATTACTTAGGAAGGATTATAATAAGTACTAACAGAAGCAGTCTATGTTCACTATTACCTGTTACATTTGCATGTTGTTCACCAGTGCACAAATACGGTTAATTGCTGGACACTACTGAGTGTAAAAACTACATGTGGTGCCTATTTTTCCATGTGGCACTAGGTGTAAGATCATGACCAGAACACAGGTGAGACAGTGTTCTAATCCAGCCAATCCCACTTTTTTATTAAGGTTGTCCCACTGTAATTTAAAAAAAAAAATTAAAATATAAAAATAATTCTACATACCAATACCAATGTATAGCAGGTTGATTGAGCATAAGCATTGTATCATATCTATTATATGTGCAACTGCTGTAGCAAGACAATGATGATTATGTAACTATAAATGTATTTTCAGACCTGGGATGGACTTCATAGTTTACCTAAAATCATCTACACACCTCCCATAACACAAATATAACTGTAAAACAGATTGTGTTGTGCGGTCTGAACCAGTACTTAAAAATATACTCGGAAAGTAATACAAGTATATACATTTCCTGTATATTGTCACACATTACTCCTGCATCACTCCTGACAATGCATAAGCCAGGACCTTGTTGTGTCACATACAAACATGGTTAATTGAAGTATAGCACCACTCACTCATATATTTGTAATGACCACATTTGGCAAACACTTCTGTGGCAATAAGGAAAAATCACCCATGTGGAAATGTATGTATTCTTTTTTTTTTGTTTTGTTTTTACATAGGTTTAAATCCCACATCATACAAATTACTTTTAACAGTGTATAAGGCCCTACAAAATATCTGTCAAATCATTCTACTGATCCCCGTAAATTCAAGTCTTAAAGTCAATTCATTTAACATATCAATGTTGACCACTAGACAAACTGTTGTCAGGTATAGCAGAACACATGCCATAAATTAATGCCAAATGTCACATTATCCTTATTTCATAAACTCCATTCCTCATTGCTTGGCAATGTTTCTCTCTGCTTAAGATCGTGCAAGCAATGTTGGCATGGTTGTGTAGAGTTATACACTGGCTGAGAAACACAATATTGTGAATTGGTGGGAAAACACTTTCACTGCTGCTGAAGGACCTCTGCAGACATGGCAGGAGATGGGAAGGATGGCATAAAATTCAGGACACAAAAGTGGGGTGTGGAGGAGGCTGCTACATTGGGACTATAACAAGTTTCAGTATAAGTATGAAGCTTAGAGCAGTCTAGCCAAGGCTGTGTCCAGTGCAAGTGGCAAGCTACACACTAGAGAGCAATGCGTTACCATCATAATGACCTGAAATGGCATAAGCAGGTACAACTCAAAAAGTGTCTGAATGAGTTTAAAACTGTTGACATTCCACAGTTGTGTAAGTATACAGCTAAAGCAACTTTAACTGCTATAGATAGCTGTAGGTCAGCAAGATTGGTATGCTTAACATTTTCATGTCTCTTTTTCTCTCCTTCTTTATTTTGCAGCTGCTCAGGAAATGTCAGCAAACAGGGAGGCACATGCTGAAAGAAAGGAAAGACTCAGGGAAGCAAGGGGTATGTATGCAGCAGAAAGAACATGATTGTATCAAACATATTGCTCTTTTGTACATCACTAGCAACCTACACATGCAGGTTTTAACTGTAAAAGCAAGCATGCATGCTTTCTTCTGTAGGTCTTGGTAATTGTATTAGGCAAGTGTAATAGTGTTTTCAGATTTGGTGGGTTTAGTTCCATAAGTAACAAATACATTCAAATTATAAAAATATAATTTTATAATTTTAATTCCAGCAATATTGGCTTTAACACCAAGCTGTTAACTTAATCTGTTGTATACATAAAAGCATGGGTCACATTCATTTGGTCAAAAATAAAACAGGCAGCACACTTCACTGAAAGCTGATTTGGTCGAATCACATTTGGTCGAAAATGAAATATAGCCCCTTCCCCACTGCAGTGCGACCCTGGTGTGAGAATATTAATTAAGGGGGGTGTGAGGGGCACAGCCTCCCACAATGGAGGGTGTGGGGGGCATAGCCCCTAACATAATTGTAGTCTATTCACAGATATACAAATGTGTATCCATTAAAAAGTTATTCATATATATATGTTCAGTAAAAACTATTTGTAAAATGGGGGGGGGTATGCCCCATTGTGGGGGCTGTGCACCCCAGACACCACCTTATTTAATATTCTCACTCCAGGGTTGCACTACAGTAGGGAAGGGGCTATATTTCATTTTCAACTAAATGTGATTCAACCAAATGAGCTTTCAGTGAAATGAGCTTTCAGTGAACTGTGCTGCCTGTAATCATTTTTGACCAAATGTGAGTCGACCAAATAAAGTAGATCCAAAAGCATATATGCAATATCTGCATAATGCAAGGGTTACTTGTAGCAATTCACAATCCTCTTTTGGATTGGAAAAGCTATATAGCTAATATAATGATAAAAGTATATTTATTGTAATAAAGTATTTGAATGTGATGTATAATTGTTCTAATCATCTGTTTTCTCTTTTGTCTCACCCCACTCTCTCTGTGTTTTTTTTTTAAATAAATGGGAACCAACCAATATGGTGTCATACTTTTCTGCCAACAAACAAAATGGGTTGCAGCACAGGGAGGTAGGCCAAGCACTGCAGTTTAGCCTGCCAACTGTCCACTGGCTGCTGCATCAACATCCAGCTCCTCTGGGATGCAACCTGGCAGTACTGTCTCTGCAGCCCCTGCACTACCTGATCCACCCACATCAGGTAGCATTGTCTCAGCTGCTGGTGCATTGGCACCCTCTGAGAGTATTGGTGGAAGCAATGATTACATCACCCACCAGGTTCTGCCAGGAATGGTGTGTGATGTGATAGAAACTGGCATTGGTGCCTGCCTCAGCTGTCTGGAGAGGTTGCACCTTAGAATGCAAAATAGAACCCCACGTCAAACAGACTTACAGGGAATTGAGGAAGAGGACAGTGATGACAGTTCTGACAGTGAGGGCTAGATGCCCACTGTCCCCATGCTTGACCAGTGTGTGGCTCTGATGTCCCCACCCTATCACAAATCATGGTGTCCCTCAACCTTTTGTGTCCCATCACCATCCCTCTCTCTTGTTTGCCTTGTTTCTCTGCACCTACTTCCTCATCTACCCTGCTTACTTGATCCTGAAATACCTATCCCCAAAATCCTCCTCTTCTTGAAATACAAAAAAAAAAAAAATATGTCCTGTACATAACTCTCCACTTCACATATGTGTCTTCTAGACCTATAAAAACAGCAAAACGGCAAAATGCAGCTGGTATGACTTCTGTTATGTCCAAAAACACCACAAGAAATAGCATAACACCCTTTTTATTTCCGCTTTCGTCCGTAGACTTCTTCAGAATAAAATATATGACCACACTCCTTCCTTAAATACACATCTCATTAACACAACAGCATTGAAACCAATTATTTAATTAATTGAATATACCATATTTGATTTTAAAAAACTTAACAATAAATCTGTTTAAAAGAAAAACATATCCTATAAAATATGTAAACACAATAAATCATTCCTTTTATCTATTTTCAATGTTTGGTTTTTTAAAAAACATTTCATATTGATGGAATCATTAAGCCCTGGTGGTTGATCTGTGAATTGCAACTTCCACCAACTTGACCAAAATGCAACTTCTTATCTGGAGTGTTGATATAAATGCTTTGACTGAAAATTTTTTGAAAACAGCTTCAAAGGTTCCATTTGAAATGCATCTATCATTGTTTCTTAGTGTGATGATATATGCATACGATATATTGAATCTTCTGCATATTAAAATTTGATACACTCAAGATTTTTTATGGAGATATGTTACTTACTGCCAAAAAAGTAGTATCTGAAGTGACATACATTCCCCAGTGCTATCACACAGTTAGCCAACATTGTTCAGCTTGTCATAAGTCTGTTGTCTCTCTCCTAAACCTTCTTTACCCTTATGTCAGTCACTCCTTGCTACACGGCATGTATGCTTAATAATGACAACAGACCCCAAAATTACCATTAATGTGCCATTACACAAAACAATGTTAGTTGCATGTTCATCTCTGCTTGTATTCATCCCATCACGCCAACCCTTCTTTAAGTGTGTGTTTCTATTAGATTGATGCATAGCGTCTGCTGACTGACTTGATGTACTGATGGATAATATGAACATGTGACCATAATTCAATAATTTATCCATGCTCTGGTACTGTGCAATGTTTTAAAATCATCAGTAGGATGTTGTTGGTGTCATGTTCAGGTGATGATGAATGAAATCTTTATCTAGTGTGATGTAGACACTGTCCTTACTATGACAAAGAATACTGCACACACTTTTTAGGATGTATGGCCATACAAAAATAGTTAGCATATCAGCTGAGTTGTAATAACCATTTAAAAAGTTGTAACACCCCTTGTCATTTCTAAAAAGTTGTACAAACAAGTAAATTATGATTGGCAGTGTGGCCTGAAAAACAGCTAATAGTTGTACAACTGTATTGAGGTAGGCAATATTGATAAAGTTGTGGAAGACACATAATTTACTGTAGTCATAAATTGTCACATTTGCACATCTTGTGCCTATACATTGTATGCAGTCATGGTGACCTGGGAACAGGAATTTGTGATCAATGGCACATAAGGAGTTTATTTAATTTTATTGCAGATTTGTGAATGATTTCTTTATTTTGTGGAGTGGGTCCACTGAACAGTTCCATGACCTTATGGACTATATTAATAGTAGTACCACATATTTACAGTTCTCTTCTGAAACATCTAGTACAAGTATACATTTTCTAGATGTGAACATAGGAAAGAATGGTGACGGTATTTATACAAATGTGCAGAAAACCGTGCTATCGTAACTATCTTTGTCATAGAGGAAGTATGCACCCGACACACATTTTTAAGAATGTAATCCACAGTCAAGCATTTAGGATGCCCAGCTTGTGATTACCAGCATCACACTAATAATTTGAGAAAAGCATTCACAGAGAATGCCTATCAGAACAAAGAAATTGTTGAAAACATTGAGGCTGTAAAGGAAAGTGAGATACCAGTGCCAAACCCTATTTTTCCAACCAAATAACTAAGTTAAATGAGGCAGTAGTACCACAGGATTCTGGTAAGGATATGAAGCTGAGAATACCCATGTTTTATACAAGTGATAATGTTAGGCATCAGAGAGTTATTGAGAGACACTGGAACATTCTAATGACTGAGGAAAGTCTTATGGGAATTCCAGATACCAAACCAAGGTTTATATATAAAAAGATGATATCCCTTAATAACTGTCTTTACTACCATAAAACTCATAGAATTGAGAGAGTAGATAAGAGAACATTTCCCTGTTGCAAATGTGCTGCTTACAAGTGTATAAATACTACCAATGTGTTTTTACATCCTGATCAAAAGAAATAATCTACATTTAATATATATGCAACTTGTAGTTCAGAACACATCATTTATTTAACTTTTTGCACAGTGTGTGCTAAATTTTATGTTGGGAAAACAGATAGAGCCCTGCGGGATCACACAAAAGAACATGTTTATCATACTACTAAAGGCAGCCAAAATAGTGCCCTTTGTAAACATGTCTTAGAGACAGATTTGACACACACATTTTTATTTATAGCTATTGGTAGAGTGTTTGAGAGTGTCAGATGTGGTGATATTAGAAATATTACTGAAGAAATGGAAGCCAAACGGATAATCAGGCTCAGAAGTGACTATGGACATGGGTTGAATGATAGGGTACCCATTAAACGTAAATTAAATTGTCTCTGCCTACGCAGATAAAGCAGAAGTACGTAGTATAGATTATTTGTGTAGCTACTGTTTTAAAATGAGTTTATACTCATATTAGACGCATTGTCTTTATTCGTTTTATATGTTTTTTAGTTAGTGTGCATAATGCTATGTATTGTTAGGACTGTGTCTCTTTTAGAGTTAAGTGAAATGTATCATGTGATTTGTTTATTAGAGTATTTAATGCAGTATTTTTTATTCTTGTTTGTATCTGATGAAGCAGTATAACCTGTAAAAGTGCTCATGCCTTTGTGAAAAAAAAAGAGATTTGAAGAACTGGAGCAGTCTGGTGTTTTGGGGTTCACTTGTGTACTTGGAATTGTTTACTTTTTTATTTTATGTGAGCCTGAAACTTGGAGAATCATGGTGTTTTTTTTTTTTTTTACAAATTAATGATTTGTTCCCCATCTAAACACTCCCCCATTGATAAAAAAACTCCTTCAAGATCATAAGCCAGAATAACACCCCCATTGAAATTGTCCTTCACACCAAACTGCTCTGTGTCATTGTTGATAAACACCTAAAATTCAATATTCACATTCAAACTAACATAAAAACCACCAAAAATTAGGACTCCTATGTAGACATAACTGTTATCTCAACCCCTCCACCAGAAATACTCTTGCCCTCAAATACCTTCTCCCCTCCCTAATGTAAGGTGCTCCTTTGTTCTTGAACCTTCAGCTCAGCCTTCAAACTAAATTAGAAGCCTGCTACAATAAAATCTGACAATTTGCCACCAACTCTAGGAACTCATCCCATCACTGCATCTCCCTCCACTCACTGTAATGGCTTGAACTTCCCAACTATCTGAACCTCCTTAAACTTTCAACTGCCCATAAGCTCATATTTAACCATTCCTCCTGTCCCTCTCTCTCCACCTCCTTAACCACCTATATTCCTAATCACTCACTTAGGTCAGAAAATCAGAACCTGCTCAAAATCTACAAACCTTTATGGCTACCTGGACACTCTCTGCTATCCTGCTCCTTAGCTAAACTATGGAACTCTCTTCCTCCCTCCCTCCCTTAGAAATACTCATAATCACGCTAACTTTAAATCCCTCCTCCATTCCCACCTATCTTCAAAGTGGAAATGCCCTTGCTTCTTCCCCACATAGGACCCTCCTATATCAAAACCCACCTTGTAACTCTGTGCATCATCTCTGCACTCACATCATTTGCCCTCCTACTCCTCCTTAACCTCCAAATTTTGTTAATAGTTTATTTCCAACAATTTCTCATCCTCAAATGTAATTCACTGTTAATGACTGCTCTGTTGTTATATTTTTACTACTATTATTGTGGAATGTAAAATTTCAGTTGTAATTCACTGTTAATGACACAGACTGTTCTGTTGCTGGATTTTTACTATTACTATTGTGAAATGTAAAATTTCAGTGGTAGTTCACTGTTAATGACTCTTAGACTGTACAGTTGCTAGATTTTATTATTATTGTAGAATGTAGAAATGTTTTACTGCAGAATGCTGCATAAAGCTGTATGACTTCTTTGCTTTGTATATGTATATGCTAATATGTTTGTCATTGTTACTGGAGCTTTTCTCCATGGGCCTCCACTGATAATGGGCTCTTTTTAGGCCCAGTGTAATTCCCCAGTCAATATACTGAAATAAATAAACAAATAACGCTGTGCTCTGATCAGGAAGTCACTGTTTTTATACATGCTGCTGCAGCGAAAGCTAGGCAGCAAGTACATTTTCCACACTCAGTACTGTCCAGAGTGCAGCAAAGCTAAGTTTGCTTGTGCAGGGTCAGGCAATTCAATTCACATATCACTACTTTTCTCATTTAAGCAGAGAACCTTGATTGCTTGCTGCTTAACTCTGCACAAATGTGGAAGGCAACAGCAGCAATCATTTATATAATAAAACTTATGATGCAACATACAAACTTACTCAGAGTCATGTGTATCCTGTTGCAAATGATATATCAGTAACTGCTCCACTGTCAAAGACACTACAGAAATAAAAAGCACAACTGTACTATTACATTTGGTATGGGTTTATACTGACAATGGACATTGGTCATCCATAAACATATCACACTGGTGTTGTCCAGATCTCTTTAAATGTAGTTTTGGACATTCCAGTCAATAAATCAAATCTGAAGTCCAGCCTTTGAACACAAATCTCTTAACAGTATATGTTATCTGTGAGATTTTGCTGATGTCATCCTCAGTAAAGACCACTATGACAAAGAAAATATGAGACTTCTGATGGTGCAAATGTTAGGTACTGTGTTCTCCAGCTGGTAAAACTAGTTAGATAAGGGTTTGAATGTAAACTTGTGTAAGTACTGTATGTCTGTGTGTGTGTGTGTGGGGGGGGGGGGCTGGGTAGTCATAAGAGCATGAGTATATGTCTTAGTGTCCTCACTCAACATTCAGAACAGAATTTTACAGTGGTACATGACAATCAGCCATTTCATTCAGCCTTTCCAATGTCCTCTTCTCAACCTACATGGATGATGTCCTCTATAAAGTGCAGTCAGATATGGTTAAAGTCAGACTTGAGGTGTGGCACTAGGTCTGAGTACTGTGTTCTCCAATTTGTGGAACTAGGTAGGTGCTCTAATCTCACAGTAGTCAACTTTAGTGAATGTGTGCCCAAGTGTGTATGTATGCGAGTATGTGTGTGTGTGCAAGTGTGTGTGTGTGGGCTTGAGGGTGTGTGTGTGTGTGTGTGTGTGTGTGTGTGTGTGTGTGTGTGTGTGTGTGTGTGTGTGTGTGTGTGTTCAGTCAGCTATCAGGAGTTAATTTTAGAGCAGCATGTGAGTACAAAGTTATATGAGAAACTCCTACTAACATCTACTCACCATACACAAATGCTGTCATCTGCTGTAAAGTGTACTCTGACACAGTGAAAGTCAGACGTGTGCTGTGGCACCACCACTAATTATTGTGGAATTAGGTTGTGACACCCATGCACTGGCCCAGTAATCAAGGACCCTCAATCCCCACCACAAACACCAGTGAGGGGTGTCCATATTGGGAAAGGATAATAAATACACACAGTAAAGTACAATTTCCCTTAAGAGCACACTGAGATCACAGTCGGTCTAGGACTGGTTTCTCCCTTCCTCTCCAGGTCCCCAATAAGACTCCTAACTGGTACAGCTATAGGGTCCATATCTCAGCCTAGAGGGCAAACTAAAACCTCTACCACCCTCTCTGTCCAACCGGTGCTCCGTATCCCTGCCCAAGTAGCTGACACACACTTTGAGATATGTGTTATAAACTACCACACAGACACTCCTGGGGAAGGATGGCACAGGTTCTCCAGCTGTGCCCTTTTTACCCAGACTATATGGTAGTACCACTTGCCACCACCCACTAATGTTTATCAGCTACTAAAAGGACCCTTAACAAAGGGTGTCCAATTATTACTGTGCAATACTATTATCCAAATGGTAAGTGCAACTGAACAGTCAAGGCTTATTGGAGTGGCTTGGCCAGTATCACTAAATACATGCAATGTACTCTTAGAGCATAAATTATCTCTACACAAAACAGCCACAATTGAAAGATTTAAAATATTTAATAATAAATAATAAAAACATAAGACAATACTTCTTAATACACAGTGCTAGTCAAGAGTTCAGAGATCACAGAGAAATACTTAAAATAATACAGTAGAAAAGTTCTGACATCAATAAAGAAAAAAGACTAATGTAATATTCCTATTTCCTAGCTATATCTAAGAGAAAACACAGTTCTAAAATAAACTTACATATAGAACACTGGAAGATTGATGGAGAGTTGGATGTTCTCGAGACAAATGCTAAATGCTGTAATTCTTTCTGTCATTAAATTGATAACACAGTACCACTGAATCATTTCAGATTACATCATTTCTTTCTGGTTCCCAGGCTAACAGAAACTCAGAGGCTAATAGCCCTTTTGATCTTGCAGATGGTCAGGAAGCCAGAGCAATAAAAGAAATTATACGTGTAAATTCTAGCCATTAACTCTGGCCTCAAAACTATGGGCAGAATGCCTCCCTCTAGACACCTTGGCTCTGAGTTTTAGATCAAAGAATTTCACAATGCTTGACTTATCAGCTTTCTTACAGCTGAGTCCACTGTTCTTACATTCTTTGCAGTTCAACATCCAGTACAGTCTTTGCACATTTAAGAAAACAAGCCTGTGGCTCAAATTAATATTTACAAATGACAGAATTATCTACAAAATTCTATCTGGCTAGCCTGGCAGCCTTCCCCTATCTTCACATAGGTAAGTAGGGGTTCTATCACACAGCCGTGTGTGTGTGTGTGTGTGTGTGTGTGTGTGTGTGTGTGTGTGTGTGTGTGTGTTCAGTCAATTATCAGTCATGAGACAATTTTAGAGTAGCATGTAAGCGCACATCTCTTTGAGACACTCCTGCCAACATCTTCAACTCACCATACACTGATGCTGTCATCCTCTGTAAAGCATACTATGATACTTTTAAACCCAGACTTGTGCTATAGTGCTTGCATTAAGTACTGTGTTCTTCAGTTTGTGTAACTAGATAAGTAGGGGGTTCTAATCTCACAGTAATCAATGTGACCATGTGAGTGTATATTTTTTCAACTATACGTATGGATACAAGAGTCCACAGCTATGTCAGTCAATTCTACAAACATCTTCTCAACAAACAATGATGATGTGGTCCCCTATATGGTGCACTTTGACAGTATTGCACTGTGTTGCCATGAGCATTAACTACTGTATTCTCTATCTTGTGTAACTAGATAGGGAGGTCTTCTAATTTCACAGCATACAAATTGTGTGTGTTCATTCAAATATTAGTGTAGAGACAATTTTACACACAAATGTGACTCCATATCCATGTCAGACACACCTCCCAGCATCTTCTCTGCATACAGTGATGCTGTAATCCTCTATAAAGTGCACTGTGACACTGCTAAAGTCAGACATATGCGGTGGTGCTAGTCTTATGTTGTATGGAACCCAGCTGATATACTTACACATGTTCAATGTTCAAATCTGATACAGTCAGCTGCTGTGTGGGTGTATGTGTGTGGCTGGTATTATATTAAAGTCACTATATGATCTTTTGAATCTCTTTTCATTTGTATCATACTCAGGAGAACCTTTAACATAGCCTCATGAATTCAGCATTCCCTTTTTCTCTCTCTGTCCACATAAAATCCTTTCTGCATTATCTTGAAGATGCATGCACACATCATGGATCAGAGCCCTGCAGTGACCCTCTGCAAGTCTTCTCCAGACCATTGTATGTATGATTATTAATTCTATCATTGTGTGCTGCAAATTTCATGTATGGGCAAAGGCAGTAACTAATACAAACCCATACACACATTTGCACATACATCTACTATCTTCCATCATACAGATATAGTGATTTTGGTTTAAATGGTATAATAATTGCTAGGATTTTAAGTGATGTTAGCCGAGTAATGTACTATGACACTATGAACATTGCACATATCAATATTGCTGTCATCCACATGTTCTATGTTGAGGTTTAGATGCAAGGTATCCCTACAACAGTGTATTATAATCTGTGATTTGAGGTAATGTATTGATGGCCACTGCTGCCATTTGATTAAATGTTCCTTCCATAACAGCTGCAGTAATATGCCTCTTGAGGACTGTTGACATTGAATAATGCTATGTATATTGTTGCCTTAATAAGGCATTTGTTCTTGCAGTGAAGTATATCAGCATTCAACACAGTTCTCATTCAACTATCACAGTACCAATAGCAGTATGGCATGTGTATGCCTACTATCATGAAATTCTATGTGACATACAGCAATATGACATCATACTGATTACAGGCACATACACCTTGTTTTATCCACATGTTGTAATGCTGTTATACACACAAACATATAACAAGTTCAGATTCACTTGCAACCCTGTGGAATGCATTGCATGCACAACTGTGTTGCTATTCACAAGTAGCAGTCAGGTCTTCCTCAGCAATGTTGTGTGACTGTCAGCATTTGTGTCATTAATGGTTATGCATGAACCACATCCACCTCATTTGTAATGTGTCCATATATGGTTTCAAGGTCATCAAACACACCCTTCCAATGATACACTTATAGGTATATGTTGTGCAATTGATGTCATGACCTAAAATAGGTAGAGTTGTACAACATTCTTAAAAGTTCCATTGTGTGGTATGTGATGCAAACCCAAGGTTGTATTTGGAGGTGTTGTCTCAAGTAATATTTAAATAAGTATAAAATCTTAAGGGGAATAGATAACTGTGCACAGAGAGGCAATAGACAACCTGCCAGCTGACAGATTTTGATCAAACTTCACCACCCTGTCACCACTGGTTGTCACCCCAAAGTATACATGAAAACATTACTCAGCTTATTTTCTCCTGAGAGCAGCTCATCTGTGCTCTCTCTAAGACTAAAAACTTGGCATAAATGGGCCCTGACAACATCCTAGGTTGCCTTTTCAATAACTGAATATCTGACCTAGCAAACACAGTTGGATCCCCACTTAGCCACAGCCTCCACACATTATATTTTCTGGCAGAAGGATGTATAGTAACATCTGTCTGATCAAGGGTGGACCATCATCCAGTACAGGTAATTATAGACACATAAGCCTGACTAGCCTCATCTGTGAGGCAATAGACAGAATCATCATGGAGCTTATCAACAAATAAGTGCATAGTTAATCTCTCTCAACTGTGTACCAAATCCATTTTTGATTCTTTAAGGCTAGATCATGTCTATTAAATCTGGCTGACTTCTTCGAGAAGATCACCAAGGCCATGGATGAGGGAAAGACTGTGCATCCCACTTAACTTGACCTAGCCAAGGCATTTTACACAGTTAGACAGTCGGGTATTACAGGACAGGGAAATTGTCTCAACTGGACATAAACCTCTACATGATGACATGGGTAACCAAATGGCTCACCGAATGGACACATACTGTTAAAGTGTATGAATTTACCTCTAGCAAGAGACCAGTTTCCAGGATAGTTCCACAGTGTTCTGTACTAGGACCCTTCTTGTTTGGTATTTAATTCCCAGAAGTCAAGGCAAACACAGACAGCCTTTGCCTGATTAACTTTGTGGATGACTGCAAATTTTGGACAATCTTTGAATCCACTAATGAGATTGACATACTGCACAAAGTATAAAAGCACACAAATGAGAGCCATGGAGATGCACAACATGGCTGATAAAGTATTATTATTCCCTTTTGGAAAGCAAATATGCAAGCTAATTACAATATAACACACCACTATAAGTATATCCAGTGGTAAGTGTTCTGGGTACTCATGTTTTCAGGGGTCCAGGGAAGTAAATAGTGTGGGAAGAAATAGCCAGGGAATTGTTATGGTTAGGCTTGTATAGGCCCTAGGGCTGATAGCCTAGTACCAACCTATGAACCTATGTAGGTAGTAATCAGAAGTTCAACCAGAATGTGTCCACAGTGGTGAAAAATATCTTCTGTGTGGCACAACTGATAAGTAATGGCATGGCATCCAGATCAAAGGATGTTATAATTACATTGTGTTCTTTGTACAATTCACCCTTTTGCATGTACCTCACCATACGTCTTCAACAGCTGGTACAACCCCAGAGTTTTTTCATGAGGAAAATACAAGGTAGAAATTATGTTGCCTAAATCCACATAACAATGGCAATTACGCATGACATGTTTTTCTCCGTTTCTATTTTGCTGCACAGTAATATAGTATCTGTTATATTTACAACACCCTCCAAACCTGTTGTTGTCATGTTTCAGGCCCTTGGAACACCTCTCAATCTGATGAAATATTAAGCCTCTGTCTGAGTAATATATACCTTCATAATGGTGTACTACATGTACACAATTTGAAGATTTTATGTGTTGTTTTTTTTCATTGAAAATTCCTGGTTTGCATCTAATACTGAAACGAAATTAATACATGGAATTGCTGAGAACACGTCTACAAAGGTAGACTTTGCAATTGTATGTTTTAGTCATTCATTCAAAACTTGCAGATGAATATAAATGATGAATCATGTCTTTTTTTACAGCAATGACCATACTATTCATCCATCATGCTTGCTGCAATTGCTTGTTTAAGACACTTAAGCTTTATATTCACTTTAGTTTCCATTCTGCTCTACTTCTGAGAGCTACACATATATTTCCTTGAATCAAGTGCCATGGTCATAGGATCAGGATTTATTTGTGTATAATATTCTCCTGGAAAACTTTTATGATGTTTTCCTGCCAAACTTCCAAGGCATCTTACTAAGTGAGTACAATTATGAAATACATCATTGCTATGGCTAAGTATTGAATTGAAGATTTCTCAGTGACTTTGTAACTATTGATCTACATATGTACTCTGTGTTTTCACACAGCTAATTTATTTTATCTTTCCTAACTTCACTAAGCAAATCAAGATACTATGACAATTACTGCCACACAAATGAAAAAAGATGTAATGCTTCTTGTTTTTGTATGCCCTTGTCAAGCTATAGGCTTTGTGGAGCCCTGAATATGTTAATATAATCGCATCTTTGCTGTGTCTTTCTGTCCCAATGCTTCATAAGTGTCTTTAGATGTAAAATTACTCTGTATCTATGACTAGCATAAATTTAACATTCTGTATCTTTACATTTCTTGCCAAAGGTCTGCCTTGCACCTTGTCTCAATGTCCATCAATAATTTTAAGACTTCACTGCATTGCTTTTTTTTTTTAAATTTAGTAGTACTAACACTGTATTCATTTTTGTATTTGTATTTATATGCTTCCAAATTCTCTTGAACGCACTTAGATTTCCTACTATAAATATCAAAGTCTTTTTCTGTACTGCAAATTATACAAATCTGAATAACTGCAGGAAGGGGTTTCTATAATGATTCTAGGCAAACATTTTGAGTTAGCTTTGGAGGTACAGCAGAAATGTCACAAGAAGGGGGAGTAGATTGGTAATAAGAATGATAAAAAGTGTTTCATGGAATGTTTGCAGGATTAATAACCAAATTAAAATGGAAAAAATTACAGTGAGATTATTCAAGTGGAATTGAATTGATGCTGCATTCTGTCAGGCTCTGAAGCTATACCGACAATTAGAAGTGAGGATATAGATTTTTGGGGCAGATTGTACTCAAGGGAGGAGGAGAAGGTAAAATGTTAATAAAATAATTGGGTAAGAATGTAATATGTATAAAGCAAGGGGAGAATGAAGGTGGTGTCTGAGGATATGCTTTAGTGAGGGGAACAGAATTGTGATGAAATGACTGTATAGCCTGAATAACAATATGGATAAGGTTTGAAAAGCACGTTTGAATGCATTAAGGAATCTGATAAAAGAGGATGACAGAGTAATTTTAGTGTCATTAACATGGTAGGGGAACCAGTGAAAGACAGATTGAATAGATCATTGAGTTGTCATTTTCAGAAATCTATATGATTATTATACTGAAATAATGTATATATGTGCAAAGATGCATAACAGTTACAAAATAAAATAAGGAATAATAACTTTTATATGATATGTGTGAGTGCACTAAAAGATAATGATATAAGAACTGGGTTCTATTTCTTTTGATTTCACCAGTATTATCAAATAAGTCATCATAGGCGTTATAATAGGGCTATTAACAGAACCCACAAGGAAGGTATCAAAGATGTAAAGAAAAAGTTCCAAACTCTTCAGAGTCAATTTTGAGTCTGAGGACATGCTAATATACAAAAGGGCAGAATTTGGGAGCTTAAGGATACATGTAGGCAATTATGTGAACCACTCACAGAGGCAGAATTAGAAAGGAGTCGTGTGAACCAATATCTAAAAGAAAAGCAAAAGTCAAACCTGTTAGTTTAGAAAATTAAAAGAAAGGAAGTAGGTATGCATGAAAAAAAAAATAAAGATCAGAGAGAAAACACAGTGGTATTTGGCAGAGAGAGAAATAGGCAAGGCATTTGTAAAATTCTAAAACAATTTGTTTAAATGTTTGTAAGTTATAGCAGTCACTTTTAATGACTGGGAAAAGTCAATGGTAGCTTAGTTCTACAAAGGTATGTCAGGCTGGGCAATGTTGTTACAGCAACTGAGGGCATGAAGGGTAGAAATACAGAGATCTTGAAGGTCTCCATGTACATTTTTTAAAAGAAAGTTAGCACTGAAATAGGTGACACATTATCAGGGCTGTCCAATAATGATATCATACGGGGAGAAGTTGCCAGTTCTTTAAGTGTTGACATAGGAGTGGCACTGCTGAAAATAAGGTGACTGAGAAGGAGCAGCAAGCTCCCTTCCCATTTCTCTCTGCAATGCTGATGCTAAGATCCTGAAGAGTTTGTTGAATTAAAGGAAATGAAGAAGACTTTTGATATTGCAATTTTGTGGGGGGGAGGGGGTTCATAGATTCATGCATTTATTTTGGTGAAGTGCCTTATATAAATACCCATGGATGAGCATGAGCTGATTAGGCTGAGATACACAACATGGTTTCTGCTTTTCCAGTCACTGTTTCTTATATTTATGCAAAATTTAGCTTAGAGAAAGAAGGATGAGGTAATCTAGAGCAGCATATTTAGTTTCAATATGTTTGTGGAAAATTGTACGTTGCTACTAGCTGATACAAACACAGTGTTACCGGGAATTTTCAAATCTGAGATGAAGTCAGAACTTCAGCTTTATCTATAAATGTCATTGGTAATTAGGATGGTGTGGAGTGACTGTTTAACAGCGGGATTACCATGTTATAAAAGGGGATAAATACTTATGAGCCAAGGTCTTTTATCACTGAAGGAAATTAGGAAGACAAATTGGACAGAATTATGGGTAAGTTTGTTAGGTGGATAGGGAAGCTAGGAAGCTGAGTGGCAGGATAAAGGTTGTCAAAGTTCTGATGCTTTCATAACTAATTTCACTGTTCTAAAATTATATTATTTCAGAAAATGATTCATAGCAAGTAAAAAGACATTTGACTGGTAAAGAAACGAGTCAAAAAAAATTATTCTTGGACTTCAGCTTGCAAGAGAGATATGTGTTAAGGGGTAGAGATTGGTTAGTTTACAGTGCAGCCATTGAACACTTTGAAATGAATAAATGACTTAAACTGATAGATAACACTGTAGAAGAAGTGGATGTAGACAAGGCAGAACAGGAGATGGATAAGAATAGGAAGAAAGGACTGATATATAATGATTTAAATATGATGCAGGCAAAAGATGAAATAAAAAAACTGAGGCAAAGCTGAGAGAGATCTTTGAAATAGAAGTGAAGTTTGAGAAATGTAGCATATGAAAAGTAGCTGTGAAACCAAGGTTGTATGTTTGATATGCACATTTTCCGCACTTCTTCCAGACAAAGATGGATACATAAATCACTAGGTTGTGCAAGTTGGAGTGGAACAATTCATTTCTGTGAAATCACTGATTGCTACTTTGTGGAGTTTCTCTTTCCCCTATTGCTATGTGACTGTGGAGACAGTATATTTAAGTTTGGTGGGCGAGTGCTCACTCACCTATAAAAATACAGTTGTTTTTAGCTGTTCTATAATGTGCGATGTGTAGCTTTCAAGATGTGAATGAGAACATGAAATAAAATACATCATGCTTCAATCTCTCATAGTAGATATGATATGCATCCTTATCTCTTGCATAGGTGGCACAGTATGCTAAGGAAACATAAAGCTAAATAGTGGCATGTCAGAGCAAAGTGGTTGGATATGTGGTTTTAACAGGAAGACAGCCTTCATATTTGGTTTATGTGTAAGAAAGACAGGATATGTTTGGAAAAATATATGACTAGAGTGCACAAGAATAATTATCATGAATGCCCTTTTCCTGTTTTCTACATGGGTTTGGGGTGACACTTCAGCTGCCACCATCTTTCTCCATTCAGTGCTGCTCTTCTACTTTCCTTTACAGTCATGCCTGACTGTTGCAGGTCTTCCGTCACACAGTCCAGCGATCTCATTCTTGACACTCTCATTTCCTCTTTCCTTTGTCTTGCCTGTTCCAAATCTTCTTCACCAGATTTCCTTCTGCTGTTTTGCATATTCCCAAACCACTGTAATCCGGTCTCTTTGACCTTCTGTGCAGTTGGAGCTCTTGGGTTGCTGCTCTGATGTCTACATTTCTTTTTCTATCCCACAGTGTGCATCCTCTCTCCCATCTCAGACACTTCATCTCCATCACCTCTAGCTTCATCAAGTGTTGTGCTTTCACTGCTAAGGTGTCTGTACCATATATACCATACAGAAGTATGGTCACACCACTGTTACTTTACTTTACTTTTCATCTTCTTTGGGATTCTTCTGTCACACACCACCCCTGACATTCTGCAGGTTGACTGCAGCCACTTTGATTCTAGATTTGACCTCCACATTCAGACTTCCCTTTTACTCAAACAACACTTCCAGATTCTTGAAGCTATTAACCTGTTTCAGCCTTTTGCCCATCTATTTCAGTTCTCGGCTTCTGGTTTCCGGATTTCCTGCCATCACAGCTGTCTTATCTATATTCAGTTTCATCCTGTGTTCCTTTAATTTTTGCATTCCATTCTTCTTTCCTTTGCTGAAGATCTTGCTCAGAGTCTGCCTGTAATGTCGTAATATATTTGTTGACCTATTCATTCCAACCTATTTGTAAATGTTGCCCATCACCAGCATGAGCAGCAGTAGGTTCAGAGCTGAACAGTGATGTTCAGTCACTCCCATTAGGAACCCCTATGCGAGACAGAACATTGATTGTACTTGAGTCATTGGGTCTTTGTGCATAGCCTGCACTAATTCTAATAATGTTTCTGGGCCTTTGATCATTGCAGAACTGCCCAAATTTGATTTCTTGGGACCTTGACATATGCTTTCTCCAAGTTAAGTAATGCCCATTGGAGCTTTTTTTCTCAACTCCAGCTTCTTCTCCACAGTTTCAGTGCAATCATTGGGTCACTTGTGCTACATCGTGATCTGAATCTGAACTAGTCATCTCCCATCTT
Organism: Protopterus annectens; assembly: GCF_019279795.1. NCBI lineage: Eukaryota > Metazoa > Chordata > Ceratodontiformes > Protopteridae > Protopterus > Protopterus annectens. Next base: position 192,809,402 of record NC_056748.1, on the reverse strand, counting down.
ACTGTCTCATACTCTGTGAATTCATTTATAAATCACTTTTTACAAAACTTTCATGCAGTGTGACAAGAGTTTGATACCTCTATATGTCCCACAGTTGTAAATATACCCTTTGTTCATACACACTGGCACTAGTATGCTTATTCTCCAGCCATCTGGGATACATCTTTCTCTCCATACTGCTATAATTATGCTTAAGAGTCATTTCTCCCCTAACTACCCAGCATCTTGATCATATCTGCTGTGATCTCATCTGAACATGATTCTTTCCCTGACCTCATCTTTCCTTAGTGCTGTTTTACTTCTTCCATGGTGGTTCCTATTTTTCTTTTATCATAGGCTGTGCATTGGCAATACTGCTTCTGTGGGATATTTTTCATTCAGATGCTGCTGTGCCTTTGATGTCCTGTGTATTGGTAAGCAGGTTGTTGCTAGCATCCCTTATGAAAGGTATATGATGACTGTCTTTGTTATTTTTCGGGCTTTGCCTTGCAAAATGATAAAGTTTCTTTGTACCATCTACTGACTTACTTTCCAGAAGCTGGTAGAGTTCCTCTGATGCCTTGTTTGTTGCTATTACAACTATAGCTCTCAACCTTCCATCTCCAAAATGAGGAACACTCGCCTTCATAATGTGGATCAAATGGCCAAAATGTGGAACACATGCTAATGGCTTACTAACAACTTCAACTAGGAAGGTCATAGGATGGTTAAAATTTGCTGGTTTTACTTATAAAAAAGATCCTTTAATGAATTAATATGATTAATTTATATTTACCATGGATTTTACTTAAAAAAATTCCTAACATTGAATGTGGGACAAACTCTTTCAATGTGGAACTTTGAGGAACTTCGAGGAACATGAACTTTTTAAGACTCCAAATGAGGTACGTTCCTCGTAATGAGGTACACTTGAGAGGTGGGATTACAACTGCTCTCTTGGCTTCATTGTTAGCCAACCAATATTCCTTGTTAGCCTGGTCTGTCTTTTCTACCTCCCACTTTTTTCTGCACTCATTGTTTCTTTTGATGACTCTCTGGTCTTCTACATTCCACAATCAGCTTTCCTTATGTTCCTTATTTCCATACCTGGCTCATTTGTATATCTATTTTATAGCCCTCGCCCATGCTATTTTGAGATACTGCAGTTCTTCAACTGCACTTCCACTTCTTCCTGGGGTACTAGAACCTGAGTTAATTCCTTAACTTTTGTGCCTTCTCCCCAGTCAGCATCCAGGTATTCTACCTAGTCTCTGTTGACTATAGAGCCTTCTGTACTGACTATAGACCCTTCTTTGATCAATGTAAGCAGCTGATTGTAGCTGTGCCATCTCATCTCAGGGCCAGTATTCCATTAGCCTAAATGCCCACCACTGACACTGGAGAGGGACATTCACTTGGAACAAAAATTAATACACCCAGTATTTCCAAATGCAGCTCTCTGCATCAAGCACAATTTCCTTTAAGAGCACACAAGACCACACTCAGTCCAGGGTCTGGAATTCTCTCTGTCTCCCTCCAGGTCTTCAATAAGACTCCCCACTGGCACAGCTATAGAGTTGAGTACTCAACTGAGTGTCCAAGCCAAGTCCTCCAGCACCCACTCTGTGAAACCAGTGTTTCATGTCCCTGCCCCAAACAGCTGACACACACTCTGTGCAATTTCATTTTCACACAGACACACACATGCACACACACACACACACACACACACAGAGGAATGGCTGGAATAGATTCACTAGCTATGCCTCCTTCAGCCCAGATTATAAGGTAATTACTGCCACCAGACACTCCAAAGTCAGCTACTCTAAGGTTGTTACAAGGGTACCCAGTTGTATTGAATTAAATTAATATTAGTACAAATGGTTGTGTTTTGACTAATGCAGTAAGGCTTTCAGGAGTAGCCACAGAGTCACCAAGTAGATATGAGTACTCGCAAAGGTAAAAATATTCTCTAAAGGACCAGCTAGAATGAAAAGTTTAAATATAGTTAATAATAAATAATAAAATAACATGAAAATATTAAATATATATTTACAATACACGTCAGTGTTTCAATCACAAGAAATATTCAAATAACACAGATTACTATATTCACACAGATACAGAAAAAAAGGGTTTAACTGATCTCACTATATTTTTCTGACTGATCTAAAGAATTGCTCTTCCCTGGTCAGTTACTAGAACAAGACAAGATGAAGTATGTGAGGAATCCTATTGTCAGGTTTCAAAAACAGAGTGCCAGGAGTCTTCAGTCTAATCTATTACTAAAACATAATTTTTGTGATGGATTACAGAATGACATCACACACATCTAGTCATCTGACTTCAGGTTCCCATACTACCCCTTTCCTAGAAACTGACCAAGAATCTCCCACATATGCATCAATAATACACACACATAGAGCTTTGCTAAGATCTGTTGCAGCTTCTGGAGGTCATAAAACAATAAAACACTGCCACTCTTCCAACAGCAGCTAATAAACCATTCTGTGGCACAGACATTTCATTTCTGGCTGCAGTCAGAACTGTAAGATACAATGTTTATGGCTTAAATTAAGTAATTTAATTTCTTACTCTTTAGCTAATCTGAGATTTACTTCTTCTATTTCAGTATCCTCTGTTAACTCACACACACACACACACACACATATATATATATATATATATATATATATATATATATATATATATATATATATATATATATATATATATATATATATATATATATATATATATATATATATATATACATTTCCTCAATTACCACAATATAGTCTGATATAAATGTATATTTCTTTTCTGTCCAGCAGGACACTCTGTTGATACATTTTTAACACAAGCAACTCTACAACTACATTTTCAACACAAGCATCTGTACAAATCAGTTTGATATACAAATGACATATAATGCTTTCTAAATTTCCAGCTAGCTATGTTGGCATATTTTATACATCCACTGCTCTACCTCTCCTGGCATAGCTGTCAATACCTGATATCGCCACAGTGGCAATCAGTGGTTTATGTTTTGGGGTGACTTTTTTACATGGAATGACTTTGCAATTGCTGATTCTACCTCAATGCCTTTTCCTTAGTAGGACAAAGTCTAACTGAGTAGCATGTTGGCCACTGTCGTATGTAGTCTTGTGACTGTGTCGCTTCTTACTGAACCATGTGTTAGCCACTATCAAGCCATTTGACAGACAGAAGTCTAGAATATAATTTCTTCTTTATTCCTGTTGCCCCATTGTGGACCCAGGAAGTCCTCATTCAGATCCACTATCAACAACATCTATTAGCTCTTTTTACTGCTGCCTGAATCTGCTATTTTCCTTGCTATCGCCACCATGCTGTGCAGCATAGGATGAGATTATTAACAGTGTTCTCTCCGTATCCTGGAGTCTGAATGCCATTAGTCTGCCACAAATTCTGATGTTATCCCTCACTGTCTGCTGAAATCTCACCCTTACTACAATTCACACACCATTTCAATTGTCACCCCCTGTTTAGTAGACTCAGGATCCCAAGCCAAGTGGCTTTGCTGCATTGTCCTTTCCTCTTGTCATTTGGATACAGATGCTATCCAGTCTCCGTCTTACCATCATGACATACACTTCCATGCTGTTTCCTGTCAGTGAACTTATGTTGAGTGTAGCTATCCCAGGTAATCCAAGTTGTGCAGCTGGACAAGCTTATTGGGCCAGGGCTCTATGCTTTAAGGCAGGTGCACACAGGTCAATAGAGCCCATAGAATCCCTCCCACTGTTAGCATGCATCCCTGGCATAGGTTGGAGTAGGCCAGGCCCTCATCCAACTGATCACCAGTAAATACAGTTTTGTTGACAGTAAGCAATAGATTTTATTGACAGTAAGCAATACAACTAAGTCACCTAGAGCCAAATTGTACACCATCGAGCAGCTAGCCATGACATTGTGCGTGGCCTGTGATCCATGTTCTCCTATCTATGGGATAGTGCACATCACAACTGATGCACAAAGCAGTTATTCAGTACAACTCTGCAATAGGCACTTATTGGTGTCTCTGCTATGCCCTACAGCTCCATTTGCTGTTGGGTTGAGGTGGAAACAAACCAGCATGTTTTCTAGAGGTGGGAGGAATCCTACAGAGGCACAGGGAGAGCATGCAAACTTTAAACAGGCATTGACAAGAGATCAGAATTATATTTTGCACCTTGTGCATGGGAAGCAAAGACCATAACCCTTATAGCAAAAGGGGTATGAGAATGTATTTGAGGATAGCTGGCTGTTTTTCAATGATGTGGAAGAGAAAGAGAAAGGGACAGATTTCAAAAGAAAGTTGCAGACAATGCAAAATGCCAAATGAAAAAGTCAGTGAATCAACAGTGTATATGATTCTATAATGTATTCTAAAAGAAGACCAAGTAATTATTTATTCTGAGTAGGATAATTATGGACTCTGAAAATGCTCACCAGATTCCAATACACAATAGGCCCACTCCACACATGACATCTTTCTGAAAGCACTCGGCAGAGGCCATATGTGCTTAATCTTAATGCCCCTATTTTCCACAGATTACTATAGAATCCTGCAAAATACGCAAAACTTACATAAAAAGATTATTCGACTGTCATTTAATTCACTACAGCAGGCTGGAGTACTGCAAGCCATACTAGAGGTCAATCTGCAAATGCATCCTAGAAGGCAGACAGCTAGGTGTCAAGCCAGACTACAGTTAAGACAGCTGTATGACAAGGAAATAATAGATAGATACAGATTAGACAGAAACATGGGCAGTAAAGGGGAGAGCAGTTGAAAAAGCTAGAGGTGATGGAGATGAAGTTTTTGAGATAGGTAGTAGGGTGTACACTGTGGGACAGATGAAGAAATTAGGACATAAGAGCTGAAGTCAAAGTAGATCCCATTGCAGAAAAGGTCAAAGAGCACAGATTATGGTGGTACAGGCTCATGCTGAAAATCAGAAGACAGTCTAGTGAAGAAGGTTTGGGGCAGACAGGAAGTAGGCAAGAAGAAATGGGGGCATCCAGCAAAGCGGTGGATGGAGTGTGTGAGAGAAGACCTGCGACAGTCAGGCATGAGTGTCAAAAAAGGCAGTAGAGTGGTACTGAATAGAGAGAGCTGGTAACAGTTGACCTGACCCCCAGACCCCATGTAGTAAATGAGAAAAAGGAGGTTGATGATGATGATGACAGATTAGACAGAGAGGTGGTGCAGGCTGTGTGCAGGATGTGTGCACCCCACATGTATGCTTGTAGTCTGCAGGGTAATCCAGTACTAGTAAAAACAGAAGTGTGTCTGAGTCTAGGGATATTGGCCTCAGGAACATTTTATTGGCATATGGAAGATGCTGTAGAAGGGTCGCAGACAGCTGAGTGTTGCATCCTTTCCCAGGCAGCAATGTGCACCAAGGTGGAAGATTATATCCACTTCCAAAAAAAAAAACATGCATAGAATGAAGAAATGCCATGCAACAGTTCTATGCCATAGCTAACATTCCCCCCCAAGATTCAGAGAGCTGGACACATCTGGGGTTGCCCTTTAATACACATAAAAAAGACTTCACAGCTAGTTAATATGTGGTATGATACACAATATGGTAACAACAAAACATGATGGTTGTCAGCTGTAGGTGTGGGAAATCTAACCCAAGAATCCGAGATGGCTGATGCTGATATATCAAAGCTGTCACAGGATGATCAGGTGAACATATGGATGAGAAGAAATAGGTGTGCGTGACATAGTATGTAACCATATGTCCTAGCTCAGGAAACATGGCAGCATCAAACATCCAGTTCTGAGTCATGACAAGCCATGCATACAATATAGTAGACAGACTGAACAATTGTGTTTACATATTGCACCACTATGGAAATGCAGAACACAACTGATGGAAAGAAACCATTAGTTATCTAAATTGGACATCATGCATAACAGAAGGATAATGTATACCAGTAAGAACATATACACAGTACTCAGATGAAACAACAATGCAAGAGCACTCTCTGCAAGGTACATCATCAGACAGGACCACACAAGTAAATGTGTTGGAAGTAGGAGGTGTGCACAGCAAAAGCATCACTGGACAGGTATACCATCACCCAGAAAAATAGCATGGACCAGTACCCATAAATCAGCCATTATCACAAGAAATCTAGGCTCATGATGAGTATGGGAATGTATCAGCAAAAACATACCCAAAAATATACTAACACTGATGCATTATATCTAGCACGGTGCAATGTGCAACAGTGTGTTACTACATTATAAATCTCTTACATTAGCATGAGTAATTACAAACATTCCAAGGACCAGCCAAAAAGAAAGTAAACATCAATAAGTATCACATCCCATAAATGGCAGTGACTACACAACATACATATAACTTGCATCAATGTTAGGGGTAAGGTGACACACACACACACACATATATATATATATATATATATATATATATATATATATATATATATATATATATATATATATATATATATATACAGAATCAGTCAGATATGAGAAGGTACACATGGGAAGTACATGTCAGCATGGGGTATGAAAATTGAAATAGGTACACAAAATGCAGAGAGGGCTGAGGGTGAGGCATCTGCAGTACGATATTAAAATGCCATAAGTGACACAGGTATGTATACAGAGGCATACTTGTGCATGCAGAAATGGCAGACAACAAAGAAATGTGTAATGTAACAATAAATGCTGGATGACAAAGAGACATTCTGTTAACCATGTAAATATCTGCTATATGTTCACTAGCAAGTTAAGCAAACATGAAAACATGACTTCACATATAAGCATTACTGTTGTCAGTATCTGTGCTAACATATAACAGTGACAAAGAAGTACTACATATCACAGATTGAAACTATTCACCAAGATCAGATAAGGTAGTCTGTGGTCAGCACAGAAGTCATAATTGTCACAGAGTCAGAATGACACAGCAGGACACACATGGATCAACTGTCAGTGTTACTCCAAAGAAAGCTAGAAAAGCCATGGTGACAGCTCACACCATGGTCCTGCCTGATGCTGCCATATCTAGAAACACTTGGTCATATGCGTGTCTGATTACACGGGGTCTGCTTCTCCCCACTGAAGATAATTTGCTTAGTACAGTTAGGGCAGATAACACCCAGTTAGTACTATGGCACTGCTCTAGCTCTGTCATAACAGGGCTTTCAGCAGTGGGTGCAAGAGATAGCACACTGTCATGCTGTGCAGCCAGTGCTGCCATGACTTCTCCATGTCTGCACTCCTGGCCTTCATGTAACACATGCAGCTGGCATGTTGCATGATCGCTGGCATGGGCAAAGGCATGTAGGTGAGATGCATGCCATCACTGCGAATGTTCATTTGACTGTAATAGTAGGCAGACACCCTCTGACAGGCATCCATGCACATCAGCTACACTCCCATTTGTAGTCTGATAGGCAGCATTGGTCCATCATGGGGAAGAGTCAGCATCATTATTAGACTCTACATGGGACAGTGGACCACAGTCATCATCATGTCTGTCATCTAATGTCCCTACATTATTAGAATGTTTGACCACAGTATCCTCCATATTGGAGGCTACACAATGATCTACATGGCTGTCCCATTCCTGGCTGGACAATAAATCTACTTCAGTGGCCTGTGTACCATATGCCATGATATCACAGTTAGACCAATCACATCCCACCTCAGGATCAGTGGACATAGGCTACTAGATTTGGCAGGCAGTGGACATGCTACAACAAGAGACAGATGACACATGTCACATGCCTTCACAGAAGTCAAATGATGCAGTTTAATAATGAAACATGGGACAAGTATATGACTACAATGCTAATGATGATATGGACTTACTAGGACATCATGGATGTGGATGGTTCAGGTACCTTATATAACAGAGAGAGATGACATATGTTTTGCATATTAAACAAATATGACAGTTGAAGATTATACAAATACTAAAACCTACCTGACATGTTCTCTTGTGATTCCATCACTGGAGGTAAGGGCTGAAATGCAACGGTCATGTGAAAAAATAGGCATAAAAATATAATTTATTAAGCACATACCAGGTGTCATGTAGCATTGCAACTCAGGTATAACACATAGAAAACAATATAGAGACAGACCAGATGGATGAGTGTGATGTGCAGATTGCAAGTGTTCATGGAAGGTGAACAAGAACACAGTAGTCATAAAAGGCACAGATGAATAGTGATCTGTAGGAAATGGTAACCATTTGAAATGTTAGGAACCACTAGAGTGAGTCTCGGAGACTAAATGGCCAGAAGAACAGACTTATATTTACTAAGCCCTAGATGCCATTTCTCAGAATATTCCCTTTTCTTCAAGATATGATGATCTCAGAGTTGGTATACATAATTTTAGGGAAGTGGGGGCTTGCCACCCATATAGAGGGAGGGAAGGGGGGAGACATTTTAAGGACAAGAGAGATTTTTGAGATTTGCTCTTCTCCACGTTTTCGGTCTTTCTTTTTTTCAGGTTTTTAGCACTAGGCATTTTGAGTGCTGACATTTCATTAGGGAACCATAGGAAATGGATACAGTACCTTACCAGCTAAGTCCTCTCTGTTTGGTGAGTGCATCATCTGTTGTATTGCAGATTCTGAAATATAACAAGGCCCACAAACATCAATGTGTGAATCTGCTCCACAGTCATGACTGGAGGCAGAGGCACAGAGCAAATATGGATCACACTAACAAGATATGCAGACACACAAAAAACAGTGCACATATTGGCTAGATGTACCTGTGTATGGAGCAAGACAACACAATTATCCCACATCACAGGTTGGATAAAAAGTTCTGCATCAAATCAACAAGATAGATAACCTTACTTGGTCTGTCTGTAAATGCAGCTTCAAGGTCCATGTCTTGCAATGATATATCTGTAGGTTAAAATGGCACAAAAACATCAGTACATGATTATATTGCTCAGGCATAACATGAGGTGGATGCATAGGAAACTATGGATTGTACTAACAGTTTGTGGATATACATGACGTGTTGCTGCTGTGCAGATGTTAAGGGACCTATGCAACTGAAAAAAAATTACACATGTTGTTTAGAGTGCTATGTATGTACTTTTTTGGTAAAATTACTGGCTGTAGCACTTTTGGTGTAAGTTCCATACACACTTGATTCCTCCAGACAGTATTGCCCCATCCAAGAAGTCTGCACCATGCTGACACAGAGCCTTGATTATAATTTCATTCTCTTTGTATGAAAAGTTGTCTCCCCAGGTTCTGATTGACAGCTGAAAGACAGAATGATAGGTACAAGTTATTCTTTATGTAGGGGCTCACAGATTGACATGATAATGTTAAAAGCATATGTCACTTGAATTGCTTGTCTTTCACATTGCAAAGTTATGCAAAACAATCTGTTTCTTGTATATCATTGTTGTGTATAGATAATCAAAATGAAAATGAAAAACATAACTGAATACGCAATCTGTAAGGCGTAGCAACATCATCACATCTACCAATACATTAAAACACATTGTTTTCATCATATGTAGGATTTTAACCCATGTTAGTATATATTGCAACACATAAGGACAAGCACAGTACTATAGCAATTGTGTTTCCATAGTTACACACACATCCAAAAAGAATGAGCATATGTACCTCATGAATGTTGGATGGTTGTCACATATAACTGCAGTCAGTAGCACACATCATAACAAACGTTACTGTCTTTGTATGGTATGCAACACACATGATGGATGTTATACAGAAATAGTGAAGAAAAAAATCAGCATATTAAAATGAACTGTTATGCACTCATGGCTACATATCACCCCAGTAAACCGTGAACATTCAAAGCCATCCACACATTGTCTGTATCAGACTCAGTGTACTAACAACTACTGCTATATTACTTAAAATTAGTCAGTGAACATACAACTTACTATATACCACATACATTACAGGTTAATCCAAAATAAGTAGGGATATATTTTCATTCCATCGGGAGCTGTTTCCTTTTTAGCCATGCAGCTGCATATGGGGATGATATCTTTGTCACTGATGGACATTTACTTATCTGTATGCATGTTGTTTAATTCTACACCCCTATTTTACATAACAGACAATGCAGACAACTAAGAAATTGACTGAAAAGATGTACAAGTGGATTTATATAGATAAATGATAACATGGGTGTGTAATAATAGCAATCCATTCAACCACAACAATGCCAGAAGGCGACAGCATACCTTTGAAGCCAGCAATACATCAGCTATACCTTAAAGTGAGATTAACTATAGACATGCACCTTTAAAGCACCATTTGCACCATACATAATTAATGAGGTTCATTAACATTCACAATTTTGGAATCCCATTTGTGAATAAATTTGGCACATCAACCAACAGCGTGTTATAACTGAAAGGTGCTGAGTGCAACTACACAATAGTTATCACTAAATGGGAATATCTGTAACATGTGACCCATGCCCTCCAATAGTCTGTTACCATCCTATATGCACCAACTTTAAAATGTGATATTGATACATGTACTGCTCATACCATTGCAACCTGTGAACTGAATGGGACCTCAGTTATCATTTTTAAGGCAATTTTGTACCAGTTTCAAATGCAGTAGTGAGGATGTCAAGCAAGAGGAGCCTTCAGTATGTCCAAGTAGCAAACTGAATTGAGAAAGAGATCTCCCAGATGCTCACTGTCTATGCTGAACATGAGCAGAGGATGCAAGCATGTCCCAGGGACTTCACAATGATCAATATATGGAACTGGATTGCTATGATGCTCTTCTTTGGAGGGATGCAGATGATCTTTGCTGGAGGTCACAGCGGTCCATCGCCAGCCAGCAGATGCCTACAGTAAGTAGCATAATCCACACCTTAACACCTATATTATCATATATGCATTTGTTAAGTATATCTGTTTCTGAGACTGTTTCAAGTGTATTCAATGGATATCTATAGTGATAATTGTAATGCAAATGTGAGAATTCAACTTCCACTCATTAAAGTTACCATTATAGTATCAAAGCATTCTGTGGTTAGATACAACTCTACTGGATCACTGTACACATTATGAAGGCTCTTTGATTATGACCATACATTTATACAGACTTCACACATAAAGCAATAATCCTCACATCCGTGTGGGTATGTCAGGATTTACCCATGGTTGGTATGGTGCGATCATGAGAGTGAAGCCCAAGTGATTAATCAAATGTAACTGTGGGTAAATCCTGATCTACACACAAACAGAACTGGATTATTGCTATTATACAATAACATTATTACAGAAAGCAATTGCTTACTTTTCTTCAATAATTTCTTTATGTAACGGAACTTCAGTCTTCTTCTGCATTATCTTCCCTTTTCTTGTGTACTGCACATATATATGGCAATTACAGTCCCACATTTGCACAGTGCATCAGTGCACTGCAGGAAAAGTGACAGAATCTCTGTTGCTGTTTATTTTCTGAACAATTTAAAAAAAGCAAGTTTTATAAGGACAGAACAAAAATATAATGAAGGTTTCTGTTTCTTTAATTGTCCAAATTGTTTTTGATTTTTATTATGTTTTGTCCCTCAGCATATACCAGTAGAAAATTTGGCCGCTCAATGGTACTTCAGTGGTCAGACTTTTTTCTATTGGTATATGTTTGATTTACAGTGGGCATGCTGGATCGGTTGTCCGGTGTGCTTGTTTTTGAAAAGTAATGAACCTTTATTTTATAATTACTGATATTCCATAAAGTCTGCTTTCATAATTAGTAGTGACTTGTTAATTTACTTCACTAAGATGATTCAGCACTATATCAATATAAATGCTGATGCCCTATTTGTGGGTTCAGATCCTGTTTTAGTCTGTTTTTGAAAATGTTGACAGTTATTTATGTAATATTGCACATTACATATGGAAGATCTGTAGGTATACAAATGGAGAGATGATAAAATCAACAAGCAAAGGAGACTTGTCTTGCTGGAATTGAATTCAACCTCAAGTCTTGGTGAAAATCTTCATGAGATGGACCCTGTTTTTTACAAAGTCTCACCAAGATGGCAGTGAAATATAGAATGTATTTTATATAGCATACTGTATATCATGGACAGAAGAAGTTCAAAAAATAAAAAAAGATAGCTGGGTGTACAAATCCCAAGATTAAAAAAAAAAGATGCCCAATCCTGGTAGGCACACTAGTGCCAGGACTGGAAGAATGACAGTGTAGGATCCTCAAGACATGGAAACATTCCTATAATGGGGCTAGGCCAGATTCAGGGGGAGGATGGCCCACCATTGAAGAAGGAAGTAGTCCACAGGCCAAAATTTTTGGACAGAAGATATACAAAAAGATTAAGAGCGAAATTAGGGGAAGGAAAAATACTTGCACAAGAAAACATGTCAAAACTTCAGATTTCTGTTCATTAATACTATTTTATGAGAATCATTATATAGACCAAGAAACATTGGGCTATTTGGAAAAAGAAGTGACTGAGGAACTGTGCAAATATAAATAATACAATCTAGAGAATTTTGAAAGGTGATATGGATATGGGAAAGAAAGAGAGATCTGATATGATACAATATTTATGCAAAGGAGAAAACCAAATTAACTAATACAAGAAAGCAGCCCCAAAGATATACAAAGAGAAATACAGGTAAAGGCTTCCAGATATGTGAAATTTCACAATACAAAAATAAGATCATAAAGATGGAATGTAGAACAGAAGATTAGTAAAATAAAAGGTAAAAAATATAGAAGCTGAAGTTATGGAATACCTGCAAAGTGAAGCATTTAGTGTAGAAAGTCTAAAACAGGTTATATCACAGCATGATGGAACAATGGATCCCCCAAGTAAGGAGAAAGAGTAGGAGCAGGTGAAATATTAAGAAGAAATATGGTCGTGGGAAAGAAAAAGATATTTGGTATGGTGCAATATTTATCCAAAGAGAAACAAAACTAATCAATACAAAAAGAGCAGCACCAAAGATATTTGAAGAGAAATACAGGCAAAGACATCTAGATATGAAAAAGTTTACAATACAGAAAAAGCAGAAAATGATACGGAAAAATAGAAAAGAGGATCAGTAATGGAGAAGTTAAAGAAATAGAAACTGAGGTTATGGATTACCTGCGAAGTGAAGGATTTAGTGTAGAAAATCTAACTCTGATAACACCATAGCAGGATAGAGCAATGGATACCCAAATTGAAGAGAAACCAATGGAGTGGGAAACATCTGATCAGTTGCCATATGGATATACTTTGAAGCCTTCTATAGGAAACGAGTACAAAAGTTCAGTGGGAGTTGCACAGCAAGGGAAGGAACAAAAAACTCTGACAACTCTGACATGGTCAATGTTGAGGAGTGATAGGCCAGTGAGCTCCCATATGAAAGAGCAATGGATGACAGGATGAAACTGAAAAGAACGTGGCACAAGAAGATGCTCTAGAACTTTCTGTAGAATGCCTGCAGTGAAATGAAGAACAAAGAATGTGCCCTCAGTTTAGAAGAAAATGATCTAAGAGTAGGGTTGGTTGATTTAATAGAGATAGACATGTTAAGATCAATGAAAGAAACAGACTGCAGAAAGTCAATAAAACCCCAAAAATTTGAAATTTGATAAAACAAATTAACACAGTAATTAGGACTGTTGATAGACATTCTTGTGATATAGCAAAAGTAAATAAGATAAATTACTGACCTGCTAAATTAACAACAGATACAGTCTTATCACAAAAACACAGGGCACTAAGGGAAAGGAAGGGGAGAAATCAAATGTGATCATGGAAGTATTGAATAGAAAAAACTATAAAGCAATTAAAACAAGAAGTGCCACTGTAAGAAGAGTACAGAAGAGAGAACAGATCAACAAAAATACTGAGAAAGATAGACATGATAAAAGCAACACCCAGTATCAGAACAGATCAGCAACTTTTATGCACTATCACCAATAATAAACTAAAAATATCAGCATAGGCAGAACAACTTAAAAGACATGCAGATACATATGAAGGAAAAGTAGAAAATAAGCAATTTATTAATGACCGAAAACATTTTATAGAGATTTGGGAAGCAAGGCAAAAGGAATTGAAATACCACCAAAAAAAAGAATAAATAGTTATATTATGGAGAAATATTGATAAAGATCCCATGAAACACAATAAAGATGCTGAGTGGATAGAAAAAGTAAAAGAAAGAATAAGAAGTTCAAATATACTGTATATGAAATGGGATGAAGTAACAGCAAGATAAACAGAAACAAAGTTAAGAAATGCTCCTAATTGGAGAACCCCAGGCCCAGATGCAGTACCTAACTTCTGGTTAAAAGTATTAACATCTTTACATGAAGATTTAGCCATGAGTAAGAACTATTTATATGCACACCCCAAACAGATGCCAACCTGGTTAACAACAGGAAAAACAATACTCCTCCTTAAAAGTGAACTTGCAAGCTATCCTAAAAACTATAGACCAATAACTTGCCTTCCAATGATGTATAAGCTATACACTGGAAATGATGCTGACAGAGTTTATAGTCATTTAGAAGAAAACTCAATCATGACAATAGAAAAAAAAGGTAAAAAAGAAAGTCATAGGGAACAAAGGATGATTTGTTGTCAAATAATGTCATAATGGAGAGCTATAACAAGGGGAAGAATCTAACTATGGCATGGATAGACTACAAAAAAAAGTATTTGTCAGTATCCCACATTCATGGATAAAAAGTGTTTAAAATGTATAATATATACCCTACACTGATGACATTACAGTGACCATGAAATTGTGGCAAATTACTTTGCAGTTATGCTATGTTAAAAGACAAATTATTATTCCAGTGATAAATATTCAAAGAACAGTGGTGACAAAGAGTCACCCTGGAATATCTATTCCAGGGTGAGTTTTGTCACTGCTGCTCTTTTTATCTTGCCTTTAACCCATTAAGCTGTCTACTTAACTGATTAGGTCATGGCTACAATTTGGCTCCCCAAAATAACAAAGTGCAAAGACTTCTCATCTTCTTTTTATGGATGATTTAAACTTTATAGTTCATCATATGAGGAAGTGAAAACACAACTGCATGTAATCAAAATTTTTTCAGATGATATAAAAATGCCATTTATTCCTTATAAATGTACAAATGCAACCTTTAAAGCAGGAAAGCTGCAGCATCAGGAAAACATAAGTCTGGGACAGGAATGTGATATAAAAGAACTTTTAGCAAGAAGGGGGTGTATAAACATTTGGAAATTGATGAAAGATCAACGATAAAACATGAACAGATAAAAATAAAACTTAGTAAGGAACATTTCAGAAGACTAAAATTAATAATGAGAACAGCCCTGACATCTAGGAACAAAGCCCAAGCTATAAACCAATTGTGTCTTCCTATCCTAACTTACAGTTTTGGAGTGATTGACTAGCCCCAAAAGTTATTTGATCAGTTGGATAGGAAATCAAGAAAAATGATTCATGCTTATCAAATGATGTATAAAAATCATTGTATACCAATACTATATAATCCCCATTCTGAAGGAGTTTCAGACCTCCTCAAAACTAATTACATGTATAGATATGCAATCATAGGACTGCATACATATCTGCTGAACAAACAAGACCCAAACATAGTGAAAGTTTTAAAACATGAGGAGAATAAGTCTAAGATGACTTCCCTGCTTAGTTTAGCAGAAGCATATAGGTGTCAAGTAGGAATGGAAACCAAACCAGAAGTAGAATCAGGCAACAACTGAATGTGCCAAAAAAAACAAAAGAATGAATATTAGGTGAGGGAATAGATGAGAAAGCAAGAAATGTGGGAAACGCATAAATGTAGTTACAAGTACAGAAAACCTGTTGAACAATCTCATGTTGATCAGGATCAAATGCAGGAATGGTTAAGGAGAGGTGAATTTAAACCAAAAGATGAAAGGTTAACATTGGTTTACAAAGTCCGATGAACACGTTGGTGAAACAGAAAAATGTAGTTTTAGTAAAACAGAATTGGAAACAGTTGCACATCTTTTTGCTGGCTGAGATATAATAATGGCAGAAGGACTTTATACTGAAAGGCATAATAATGTGGCAAGACTGTTGCACTGGGGGTTGAGCAAACATTATAATAGTGACGCAGTCGAAAATCATTGGAAACATAAGACACAAAGCATTATAGAAAACGATTATGTTTATATCACATGGGACTACCCATTACTAACAGTTCAAAAAATAGATGTGAGAAAACCAGATATAGTAGTCCAAGAAAAGAAGACAGACGTAGCATTGATCATTGAAATTGTTACACCCAGGAACTACAGTGTCTTATGCACAGACAGACACAAAGTCATTAAATACCAGGATTTGCAGGCAGAAATGAGGGCAATGCGGAAGAAGGGTAACCCAACAGTTCCAATAGTAGTAGGAGCAACAAGTCTAAAAGAATTTACAGTCGTACTTA
The DNA here is from genome assembly GCF_019279795.1 of Protopterus annectens. Classification (NCBI taxonomy): domain Eukaryota; kingdom Metazoa; phylum Chordata; order Ceratodontiformes; family Protopteridae; genus Protopterus; species Protopterus annectens. The sequence continues at coordinate 192,792,939 of NC_056748.1, read as the reverse complement.
GATATGTTACCAATATATGTAACTCCTTATGAATTGCAGAATGAGTCAGTTCTGAGCATATTGCGGGTGCTGCAATGAGTACTTCTGGCTAACATTAAAGACTGAAACAATACTAATTTCATGAACTTTATACATACTTTGACTAAGGAATGGAATCCATTCCCGTCATGTCATTAGAGACCTAAAAGTCTTGCAGAAATTAAAAAAAAAGACCTGTTGTTGTTTGGCAACTTACACACTACAGCTTTTAACACAGCTACCATGGCCATGATTCAATGATGCCTATAACACAGGCCACAGATGAGTATGCATTTCTCTGGCATTTGCAAAGCTTCTAGAAGGATCGCACAGTATACTTTTATAAGTGACTGCTGAGTAATACATACATACATTAATAAGCTCTAGTTTATAGAAAATGCAACATTATTGTAATAATCCATGTTTGCTGTAATCACTTACATGAATGTGGCTGTAGGTTTACTACTGTATGTGGAGATGTGTGGTATTGAATCACATGGTTGTGCACTAATGCCATTAATGGCTTATTCTTTTTTTCACAATCTCCCCCTAATGTTTATTTTTGGAAACTGTGACAGCTAAACTTAGTGTGCTGATACACACTAATGTTATAAGACAGATATATGTGTATTATGTTATTCAATACAGTTTTACAACATTAAAGGAGACATGACGTCCATTAGCTTAAATGGCTAAGAAGTAGGCCAATGTGGATATTTCATTAATATGTGTTGGATCGAATCTCCATGTAGACCACTTTGGATGATATTTCGCCAGTTCCCTATTAAACAACAGATAGCATAGATCTATACTTGTGTGGTAAGTTATGCAGTACAGATTTTTACAAATCTATCATGGCCATGGTGCATTTATGCCTATAGTGCTTAGGCCACAGATAACTATGGATATCTCCACTATCTGCAGAGTTTCTAGAAACATCATACTTCTGTCATTACATACGACTGTATATGTAAATACTGGGTAATACATACACTTTACCTATTCATTATGAATTTTACAATATTATGCTATAATCCATTAGTTTTTGCCATTTACTGCTCTCTTATCTTAATTATTTATTTTATTTTATTTAACATTTGCTAACCTGGAAAGTCCGACTTGGAACGAAGCCAATTTTCAGCACAGACCCGGGGAGAAATGCTCCAGATGCATGTCTTTGCACTTATAATATAATTACAATTATATCATATATTAACTAATATATAATTATATATTTGTAATTATGTATACATGTATTAGATCCCAGTGATGAACACTATTTCCTTTACTGCATACTTATGTGCTGCAAGCTATGATAGCTGCAACTCTGAAGTCTTTTAGCCGTTTGTTTTTGCTGTGAGCAATATGCCGACATGTACTAATGATTGCTTACTTTTGCTGTTCAAATGCACAGCACATGGCAGCACTGGCACTATTTTCTTTTACTTATTTAATTTAGAAACACAACTTCACATTTTATTGTTTGCAGTTCTTCCCTGCATATTCATATACCAGAGTGTTTTTTTTCTTCCATCAATCCATACAATCACAACCAAGATGGATTAGTTAGGTGAGTAGGGTTCAGGCTTTTAGTACAAACATAGGTGAGAGTTATAGGTTTGGCATACACTTGCACTGCTTACAGCATGATCCAATATCTACTATGTACTGCAACGACTGAGCTCCCCATTTCATTTTTTCCAGCACACACCTACCATCAGTCAGGCACATTCTGTTATGACTGTCACACATTTTGCAACATCTTGGCACTGAATAGGATCATATGTATTTTTTTTTCATTGTATTATAGCTGGTATGTATAGCTATGCTGTTTGCCCATTTTCCTTCACCCGTGTTGTATAGTCTGAAAGAGTGCTGTCTGTGTACCTTACCTGTCGTTTATGATTATTTCCAACCTTTGTCTGCCATGTCTTGTGATACTTGTAATATATTTATACCTGCTCTTTTGCCCTCCTCCTCTTTCTGTGTTTATTTCATTTTACAACCCCAAAAAATTACCCCTACCCCTCTTATTCTCCTATTGCATCATGACTCTTGTGTGTCCCTCTTCTTCACCCTGTTTTCCTTGGGTGTGTATGTTACTTGTGTTCTCTCCTATGTCCTGCATCCTTTGTTAGTTACCGTTAGCTATGTTGAAAGTGGGTACGCGTATACCCTTCATCTTACTTGCTCAGTTTTTTATCAAAAATTCTACAGATTTTGTCAGATACCGCAAATTGTGATGAGTGTATTTCTAGCAGCCCGTCTATGGATTATGATGATATCTTCAGTTGTTTCTGGATATTTGTCACTTTCCACATAGACTAATGCACATTTCTATTCCTTTAGTAATTTTTAATTATTACCGTAGGTCGTATAAGTTCCTTAGATGTACATTGGTAAGGAACATATTTATCTCACTTTATGAACAATTTTTCTTGGCATATAGATTTGACCTGACTGTTTGAGGTTGCCCAGGCATTGCTGGTTATGTCTGCTTTGTGCTGAGTTATTCTTTATAAACTGAGGCATATCTGCATGTTACTTGGTTATCTGCAATTTTTGTGTGGAGTTCGGTGCACTCTGACAGATTCTGTGAACTTTATGAAATCCAAACCAGAGAGATTAGAGTTTGTTAGACAGAGAAAAGAGAGAGTTAATGATAACTTTGGATGAGTAAAAAATAAATAAATAAAAAAATAAAAACTGCAGGCTATAAGATTAGGTGAGGTAAAAGAAGTGAAAAAAACTTATTGGAGAGGTACAAATAAGAAGTGGAGAAGACAGATGGAAAAGAGATGAGATGACATGAGCTTATGAAATAAACTAGAAAAGCGAGAGAAAGGAATATTAGAAGGGAATTCAGATAATGATGGTGTAATGAGTAATCTGAGATACTGATGTACAGACAGGTTAATATATGATGGAACTATTAATGTTTGGAGGAGTTATGCAGCGTTGGTATTTTGTAACATGAGTGCTAATGGATGCAGCTGTCTTTTTCTTAGGGTTTACTATCAACATCTCGAAAATTGAAAAATATACCATTTGGAACATCAAATCGGCCATCTGCCATTCGACATTTACATGTTCGCAGAAACTTTGTTTAACATTTTGAATGTAAACCTTTTATTAGCTAGCAAGAGAAGAAACAAAACTTCTTGGTCAGTGATTTATGTAGGTGGCATCATTTGAGGGCAATTCAGTGGAGAGTCAAAACAATGATTTTCTTGTTATTGACACCCAAAGATTGTGAAGATGGGACTGTCATGACTGGAAGCCAACACAGTGCGTGATATGGGCTCATTGTTTAAAGTTTTATAGGTGTAAATTAGCGTAATGACTGTAGGGGATTTTTTAAGTTAACCATGCATCTGAAATGTATCTGACAAGTTTAAGAATACTAAGATTATTAAAAGGGATATATCTAGACTAGGGTTTGGGTAGTCAAGCATTTACTGGCAGAAACTGTCCATTGGGACACAGGTGCCACCCCAAGGGTGAATTTATGATACCCCATCCACTGGTCCAAATTACACTTGAATTGGATTAGGGAAGAACTCTGCTGCACATGAATGGGAACCCTGTTGCAGAGAAGAGGTAGTCTCTGAGATGCATAACTGTCCTTTAACATGCCTTTTTTATGTTGCAAGTAAGGTTTAAGTCCCTAGATTGAGTAATTATGATGCTGCTTGCTTTACTGATATAGAGAAGGTCCATAAGAGTGGGTTCCAAGGATGCCTTGTTTGTTAGGCATAGATCACCACACCACAGTCTATAGGGGATTCATTACAGGATAGGGCTTTGATTTGATCTGCAAAGGGCATATAGTTTACTCGTTGTGTCCTTTCTGTGAGGAGTCTCTGTGTATGTTCCACTTGTTGCATGTGTCTGGTCAGGTACATACTAAAGGGCCATTGTACTCAATGACAGGTCTGATGAGGGTCAAGTACAGTGGAACTATGATTTCCATGGACCTAGATGCCATACTCTTACTTATAAGTTGTGCAGCATAGAATGATTTCCTTACTACAGCAGCCACATGATGTCTAGGACCAGGTTCCTGCCTTCATGCTTCAAATTTCTGATTAATGGTTTTACTTCTAGGGATGTGTTATCAATGGCTGAATAAGGAGAAGGTTACTGTTGGGTGCCAGGATCTGCCACATAACACAAGCACTCAGGTCACTCCAGAACAAGTACATTTATGACTCTGTCATTGTCCATGTTGGGTGAATGACCTGAGCTGTACCTCCCTGGACTACATGAGGAAAGACATGGAAGAGCTCTCTGATCATGTAGCCCAGACCGGTATGACCCTGACCCTGAGTAGCATCCTGCCCTCACGAAGAATGATACCACGGTATAAAGAAAAATTCTCGATTTCAACAATTGGCTATGTTTCTGATGTCATTCAAAGGGGATCCAGTGTCTGTCCACCTGGGATGACATGCTCGACAAGCCACGCTGCTTTGCTAGAGACGGCTTGCACCTGTCACACTTAGGCTTTCATATACTCTCCAAGGCTCTTGCCAGCCCCATAGTGCCTTTTTTAGGCAAGGTTCAAAAGACAAACCCACCGCTGTAAATAGCACAAGTAACAAAAAACTGAGGGTAATGCTACTCAATGCGAGAAGTCTAAACCTTAAAATGCACGCACTTGAGGCACTCCTCAGTATGGAGAAAATCGATATATGTGCAGTAACAGAAACCTAATTTAAGGCTCCAGAGTGCACCCCAGCACTACCAGGCTACAACTCATGCCATACATTTTGGCCACAGAACCCAAACCAAAATACAAAAGGCGAGGGCGTATCCATATTCATCAAGGATACCCACACCTCCAGGTTAGTGGCACAGCACGATGCTTCAGAGATCATCCATGTGCAACTAACAATGGGCAAAACTGCAATTCAAATTGTAGCATGCTACAGATCACCCACCATGTTCCAGGATCCCCATTCCGCATTTCTGGAAACACTGGGAAACATAAAGGTCCTACCAAACACCCTAATATTGGGTGATTTCAATTACCCAAACATTAACTGGGAGAACTACTCAAGTACTAACTCCCTTGCCCAACTTTTCCTAGAATTTATAAACTGAAACACCCTGGTTCAACTGGTCAACACTCCCACCAGAGGTGACAACATATTGGACCTGGTCATCACCAACATGGGTGACCGGTGTTCCACACCAGAGGTCAACCCCTCGCTGGTTAGATCTGACCATAAACAAATAACTTTGGATATCTATATTCCGCCCCCACCCCCGGACAAGAAAATTACCATGAAAAATTTTTCAAAAGCAAACTTCACATTACTTAAGACTGAAGTGGAAAGTTTCAAAGCCCCCATGCTGCAGGATAACACTGTCCAAGCTGCAAAATCCTTTACTAATGCATTCTATGGGCAGCTACAAGAATGCATGGATCGTGCCATCCCAAGCAAAACCAAGACTCACTCCTCCAAGAAATGGAAACCAGTCTGGTAGACTCCTGCCATAAACAAGCTATACAATAGAAGGAGGAAACTAGTACAGAAAAGAGTAAAATCCCAAGAAGGGAAGACATCCCTGATCAGTATCAGCAAGAAACTACGATCCCTCATAAAATGATCAGTATCAGCAAGAAACTACGATCCCTCATAAAATCATCCAAGGCAAGCTTTGAAAGAAAAATTGCCAAGGACTCAAAAGATAACAACAAGGCATTCTTTAGCTATGTCAGAAATCTAAGTGGCAATGCTCAGATCTGCTCGGAGTTAGTGCAGAATGGCACAAAATACACTGAACCAACCGATATTGCCAACATCCTGGCAGACAGGTTCAGCGCAAACTTCAACCCCCTCTCACCCCCAAAAGGGCCCATAACCATACCAGAAGAATGTAAAGTCCCTGAAATCACAGACACTCAGGTTAAAACAGCCCTCTCCAAAGCCAAAAACACAGCATCAATGGGACTGGACGATGTCCCAGGCTGCGTCCTACATGAGCTCAAAGTTGAACTAACCCCTCACCTAAACACACTGTTCAAATTCAGCCTCTCCACAGGCTACATACACACACAGCACAGCAACGGTTATTCCACTCCACAAAGGTAGAGCCACAACTGACCCTGGGAACTATTGCCCTATAAGCCTGACTAGCTTGATCTGCAAGGCTATGGAGCGTATCATCATGGAACTCATTAACAGAGACATTGGGATTCTCCAAACACTGGACCCTACCAAGTTTGGCTTTGTTAAGGTCAGATCATGCCTCCTAAACCTGGTGGACTTTTTTGAGACAGTTACCAAGGCTATAGAAGAGTACACACAGCCTACCTAGACCCCGCTAAGGCCTTCGACACCATTCCCCCATTCTGGTATTATAGACAAGCTCACCAGCCTGAACATAAACCCTTACATCACAAGATGAGTTGCCAACTGGTTCACGGACAGAATCCACATGGTGAGAGTTGCGAGAGCTAGGTCCGACTCTAAACCGGTTACAAGTGGCATTCCTCAGGGCTCAGTCCTAGGACCCCTCCTGTTCGGCATATACTTCTCAGAGGTGCAGGCAAGCATAGGAGGACTATGGCTGACCAAGTTCACAGACGACTGCAAACTAGGGGCTATAATTGACTCTCAGGCTGACAAAGACATCCTCCAAAAGAGTCTCACTGAGATGGATACCTGGTGTCAAAATCATGGCCTCAAGCTAAATGCCAAAAAATGCATAGTCATCCCCTTTGGAAAAAACAAAGTAACCACAAGTTACCACATAGGTGGTAGTCCCCTAAATATGGAAGATATAATAAGGGATCTGGGGACCCAAGTAGATAGTAATCTCACTTTTGATAATCACATTGCCAAAGTGGTTAGAAAATCCTTCTACATGGCTCACCTAATCAGAAAGGGGTTCGCATCCAGATCAAAAGAGGGTATTGTACCCCTCTACTCATCACTCATCAGACCCATCATAGAGTACAATGCCCCATTTGGGATGTAACTTACAAGACACCTGCAACAGCTGGAAAGACCACAGAAGTACCTCAACAAGAGGATCACTGGCCTCAAACAGATGCCCAATGCAGCTCGACTGAAGAAACTCCAGTTGTACTCGGTTGCATACCACCTACTCAGAGGTGATGTCTGCCTGACATACAAGGCCATGTCCAACCCAGAATTGATGGACATGCTCCACCTAAAGAAAACCTTATCTCCTCGAGCCACATGCTCTAGGGATCTAAACCACACCACAACAATAAATAAGACATGCTGGAGGGATAGATTCCTGTCCCAGAGACTTCCCATGCTTTGGAACAAGATCCCAATCTACATTAGGCAGAGTTCCTCGCTAACACTCTTCAAAAGAAACCTTGACGAGTGGATGGGAAACAGAAAGTTTACCTCGGGGATCACTTCCGTGGCTCTGCTGGACAGAGGCACAGGGAACTAATCTAAGGGGGCGGCGAATGCCAACACATTCTGGCTAGGCTTATAAATGCCTTTGGGCAGATAGCCTAGTACCAACCTATGAACCTATGAGATAGGTTCCATGGCTAGCTGATGTTCCCAAGGATACTATTATGCATTTCTTGGCATTAACTTTTAGACCCTGACTTTGGCACCAGGCATTTGACTGAGTCATACCTATTCAAGGATATTAGTGTATGGGGGGAATTCTATGAATGCACCTAGTTTGCTGTCATCTGAAAACTTGGTCAGATAGAAGACATTGATGTTAGCCTTGACTTCAGAAAAGTAAATGCCAAAAAGGAGTGGTCCCAGCACAGTGCCCTGAGGAACTCTTCTAGAGACTGTCCACTTTATGGAGGTGGACTTCCATATCCTAAAGTCTTTGAGAGCCACCTGGGTATCTAGCAGCTGACTCTGTAGTGTATACTCAATTTTGTAGGTTTATCTACAATGTGCAAGTGGATCATTGTATCAAATGCTATGGTCAGGTCAAGGTAGGCAGTGCACACCATTTTGCCCTTGTCCATTGCTTTAATGACTTTCTCAAAGAAGTCCACTAGGTTCAGTAGGCATGATATGCCCTTGAAAGAAGCAAACTGGGTTGGATCCAGTGTCTGAAGATTTCCTATGTCATTTTTTTTTTATGATTTCCATGATAATTCTTTCCATGGCTTTGCATATGAGATTAGTGAGGCCTATGGGTCTGTTGTTAACTGGTTCCATAGATGGCCTTAAGTATGTGTTATATATCTCATGGGTCATAGAGGGGGATCTATGGCATGGAAGGATATGGCATAGGACTTTGTCTATGATAATTTGGACATGAAGCTGATGTGTGTTATCCTATTTGACCACCCTTGAGTTATTGTTTATTTTTGATGTAAATCGAGACACCTCCACATTTATTCCCTGTATGTGCAGTAGTTGGTCTAAATATGTGGAAGGAATTGTACACTTGCACTGCTGGGTTGCTCTTCGTGGCTTAAAACCCTGTCTCAATAGCTGCACAAACACCTGTATTTTCTAGGGATAGGAGAGCTTGGAAGGAGGGAAGGTCCTTGTTTATACTCCTAGCATTTAGCAGTAACACCTTAAGATTTTCTAGGGGTGGTTTTGCTATATCAGAAATTTTGTTAGTTTGGCATAGTCTGAAAAAGGCACAGTGGGGGAGGACAATGCTTTACCCAATACTGAAAAGTCTAGAGGGGACAGATCTAGCTCATCGCTGGCAAAGCAGCATGGTATGTTGACCATCTCCTTCAGTACTACCAAATATTGTATTACCTTATAGTGACACCAAAAACTATGAAAATTATTAAGGTCAATCATCTTCGGTTTATATCATGGCATCTTCCTTGGAGAAAGTAGAACACTGTTTAAAATTAGGCTCTTACCATCCTGGGACACATAATCCAAGAGCTTCATCATACCTCTTTAATATAGTCCAGGGTGTACATCTTAGGTCAGTTCCACCCACATGGACTATGACTGAGTCATATTGAGATCCAATGGCTTGAGTGCATGCATGAGCTGACAGATCCTGGCCCCTGATAGGCAACTGACCATGACTTTCTCCTTACACAACCAGGTGAGTGGGGCATCTTTGTGTTTCACAACAGAGCATCCAATGACAAAATTATTGAATTATGTGGTGGCTTGCCTTATGGACATAGATGTGGAGGCTCCATGAGATGTGGTGGTATCTGTTGTTTTCGTGGAGTATTAAAGGAGATACTAAGGATATTTGGTGTTGGTGCAATGTCTGGGAGGTATTCAGGGTTTAGGAAAGTTACACAAGAGCCTCAGCATATGTGGGTTTATGTGTCTGATCCTTACTTCATATGGAAGGTGTAGTGTATGCATTACCTACAGCCTGATTGGTATTGTAAGTGCTTGTATGTGAGATCTTTGCCTCAGTTGGCATGGTACAGTTATATCTCTTACATATTCTTTATCAGTTATTTATGAATCAGTTAGATATCAGTAATTTTATTTATTTATCCATTTTTGACCAAGTTAGTCCCACTAGACTAGTAGCATCTTTTCAGGGAAGACTCAAGGTGGTATATATGCTAGGAGGGGAAATTTGGCCAGGATATGAAGGAATTTCCCCTACTGTTTTCGATAAGTGCTGTCGGACTTCTTAAATCCATTTGAGCTCTTGCCAGCTCAAGCAGACGGGACCTCCGTTTAACTTCTCATCATAAGGATGGCAATTGCTACATTGTCTTAAGACTCCCATATCGACCAAGCTTGCTGTAGAGGTAGCAGGTGAAAGATCATATCCATGGTTACAGACCCTTTTTACTTGATCCGAATGTTACTAAAGGACTATAGAGTAAAAACAGGAGTATGTAATGGAAAACTCAAGAGGCAACCCGTGTCACTACACAAGCTATTTTCTGTTTTCAGAACTTGGACTGGGGAAGGTTGTAGGGTAGTTTTGTTTAGAAAATTACTGGTGCTTATATCAACATGGGAGACTGCTAAAGCCTACTGCATAATGCGCAGGACTTGTAAAAAGACCAGCTTAATAAAGGCACACAAAACTGACTAAACACACAAAATAGCCATGTGGCCAAACAGAGAATCACACTCAAAGTTTTTTTTTTCTGTGAAGCCCAACTTGGAACAGACCAAGTTCCTCCCACTGCCACTTGAATTGAACTTGACCAAGGATGGTCCCAAGCCCAGCTGCAAAAGAACGAGGGTGTTCACCCCTCCATGGTAACCAGAATTGGGATACCAGGGGAAACCAGGCAAGAAACCACATGGAAATTAGAACAAACTCATTTGCTCATGCTACCACATCTGAGCAGCCAATGCACCAGCACTGAGGACCCAGGGTGTTGGGGAGGTGTGGCTACTGGATGAAGAAAATTAATTACACCAATGGTGGAAACCCATATCACTGTGTGGAACATTCAAACTGGCCACCACATTGGACAAAAAGAAATCATTGCCAAGGAACTCATAAAATGCAAACTCTTGATCACTCCAGTGTCAGAGTTACAACTCATTGGATCTGGAATATTGACCATTCAACCACCTACAGCTGATGAAATAATGACACTGTACTACTCTGGCAGTGTAAATTCAGAAGCTGGTGTCAGGGTTATTGTGGATATCCAGGCTGCAAGAAGCATAATTGCTTCCAACCAATATCAAACTGCCTGGCAGCACTCACCCTCGATGGTACCAAAAACACTCACATTCTGTCCATCTATACTGAGATGAGTCTGGACCCAGGCAAGGATAACTTCTACAGCCAACTCCAATACATGCCGGATCTGACCCCATGGACCAAGGTGATCATCTTGGAGGGAGATTTAAATATCCACACCGGCGAGGATAGGCCTGGTTGGGAAGGAATAATGGGTAGATTTGGCCATGGGAACATGAATGATAATGGCCTGCATATTCTGTCCTTTGCTACATCAAAAAATCTCACTGTGGGAAATATCCATTTCCAGCAAACCCAAAACACCAGCTCACATGGCAAAATCCATTAAGCAAGGACTAGGCCATATTAGACTACATCCCGGTCAACTCCCACTTCAGATAATCGCTCAAGGATATCCATGCTAAGTGAGGACCTGACTGTGGCTCCAATCATTACATAGTCCATGCCATGGTGCAGCTTTACTTACGGTATGGAAAGCGCAAGTCACCTCCTCCAGCCAGGCTGGACTGGAAGCAACTGATGGCCCCCGCCTGCAAACAGGAGTTCCAGATCACACTGTCAAATCAGTTCACAGCATTAACCCAAATGGAGGACATGGATGAGACAGAAAAATATATATTAAAGTCCATCATGAAATGTACCAAATCAATATTCCCACCCATCTGCTGCTGAATGCAGCCTGGATCTCATAGCCCATTGGAAGCAGGCGAAGCTAGTCAACTATGAAGGATATCAGCAGCTCAGTTGAGAAGTTTGCTAGAGGCTGAAAGCTGAAAGGAAGCATATTGGAGCCAGGTGACAGCCGAACTTAAGGGGGTGGCATCCAGACAGAAAACACAGCACCCTATACAGCACTCTCAAATAATTGAGTGGGAAGACTAAACACACCAGAGACAACATCAAAAAAGTGGACAAAACATCTGTACACTTACCTTGTAAATGCCAAAAACATTGGAGGGAATTATTTCAAGATCTTTACAACCATGATCTACCTCATGGACTAATGGTTGATCCACCACCCATCAATTTCCCTGAGGCCACAATGAATGATGCAAAGCCAATAGACAAAGAGGTGAAATCAGCTATCAGAACACTGAGAAATGGCAAGGCCCCAGAAGTAGTTCAAGTCACTGTATAAGCAATCAAGGTTGGAGGCAATATCCTACTCCCAGACTCCATGCACTGATCCAGCTGTTATGAGCTATGGAACAGATACCTTCCATATGGAAGAAGGCCACCATTGTTTCCATTCACAAGAAGTTGGACAACAAGGAATGAAAGAACTACTGTGGCATCAGCCTGCATCCATCATCGGCAAAGTCTTCATACAATCTAGGCTGCAGAAACACTGCAAGCAAACCAGCAGGGAATAACAGGCCAAATTCAGAACAAATCTTGGCCATCTTCAGCTAATGGAGGGAAGAATCTGGTGGGGACAATGTACAGTTATCATCTTTATTGATTTCAAGTCTGTATTTGACTGTATCCACTAGTCTGCCCTGTGCAAAACACTGGAGACTGAGCACATGTCAAAGAAAATCATTAGACACCTTCAAACATCATACAATGGTTCATGCAGTCAGATGCACATTTAGAACAAACTGTCTGAAGAGCATACCATCCAGACTGGAGTCCATCAAGGGATGTGGTCTCTCCACTTCTGTTCAACATAGTGGTGGACACCATCATGAGGAGAGTATTTGAGGGCAAGAGCAGAATCCAGTACAATGAAGCCTATTTTTTTTTTAATTTTTCCAAATATTTTGGGTTTCTAATACCATGATGGGAATGGAATGGAGTATGATTAAACTTCATGAAATTGGTATTGTTTCAATCTTTGATGTCAGACAGAAGTGCTCTTTGCAGCATCCGCAATATGCCCATTAATGACTCCTCCTGCCATTTGTATGGGGTTACATGTATTGATAACATATATAAATATGATTGTGGATTCTCTTTTATAAGACCCATTGCTCCTACTACTATTGCAATTATATGGGTCTCTTTCTTCCATATTGCTCTTGTTTCTGCCTGCAGATCCTGATATTTTAGGACTTTATGTGTTTCTGTACACAAGACACTGTAGTCACTGGGTGTGGCAATTTCAGTGATCAGTTCTACTTTTGTCGTCTTTCCATGGACCACTATATCTGGTTTTATAGCATCTATCTTTTGAACTGTTGGCATTGAGTGATCCCATGTAATGTAAATTTCATCATTTTCTGTAATGCTTTGTGGCTCATGTTTCCAGTGTTTTTTCAGCCACTTCAATGTCATAATGTTTGCACAATCCACAGTGCAACAATCTTGCCACATTATTATGCCTTTCAGTATACAGTCCTTCCGCCATTAGTATGTCATAAACAGCAACGAGGTGTGCAGCTGTTTCCAGTTCTGTTTTACAAAACCTACATTTGTCTGTTTCTCCCACATGTTCAATGGACTTTATAAACCAGTATGTACATAGCCCACTATCTTGGGCTTCCATCTTGTGGCTTGAGTTTGCCTCTCCTTAACCATTCCGGCGTTAATTCCTGATCAACATGAGGTTCTTCCAGAGGTTTTCTATACTTGCAACTATATTGATGCATTTTCCACATTTGTTGCCTTCTCATCTGGTTCTTCACCTTATATTCTCTTTAGTTTGTTGGCAAATTCAGTTGCTGCCTCATTTTTATCTACTTCTGGTTTGATTTCCATTCCTGCTTGATGCTGATAGGGCTTCTGCTAGATTAAGCAGAGAAGTCATTTTAGATTTATTCTCCTCATGTTTCAAAACTTTTACTACTTTTGGATCTTGTGAGGTCAGCAGATACATGTGCAGCCCAACAACTGCAGATCTATACATGTAATCAATTTCAACAAGGCCCAACCCCTCCTTCGGAACAGGGAATATATAATATTGGTATGCACTGATTTTTATAAATCATTTGGTGAGCATGAAGCATCCTTCTTGTTTTCCTATATAATCTTTCCAACATGTTTTGGGGCCAGTCAATCAATCCAAAACTGTAAGTTAGGACAGGAAGAGCAAATCAGTTTATAGCTTGGATTTTGTTCCTAGATGTCAATGCTGTTTTCAAGATTAATTTAAGTCTTCTAAAGTTTTATTCTCATTTGTCCATGTTTTATTGTTGATCCTTCATCGGTTCCCAAATATTTATAAACTCCCTCTTGCTCAAGTTCTTTTATATCACATTCTTGTCCCAAACTGATGTTTTCCTGGTGCTGCAATTTTCCTGCTTTAAAGGTTGCTTTTGCACATTTATCAAGACCAAATGGCATTCTTATATTATCTGAAAAAGGTTTGACAACTTGCAGTTGTGCTTTCAGTTCCTCATCTGATGAGCTATACAGTTTTAAATTATCAACAAAAAGAAAGTGAGAAGTCTTTACACTTTGTTGTTTTCTTGGACGCAAATTATAGCCATGGCCTAAGCTGTTAAGTAGAAGTCCATTCTGTTACTGACCTGATGTTCACTGATGATAGCACCATTTTTCCATACAGTGAAATGAGGCCGACTATATTCTCTATGACATCACCTGCATTGCCCAATCATATGGCCTGTGAATAAATGCAGGTATGACCAAAGTGATGGCAACTGATGGGTCACAAGCCACAATCCACCTCGGGGGAGTTTGGATTGAACAACTGCAAGAAATCAAGAATCTGGATTCATTGGTCCAGGAGAAGAATGTGGCATCAACAGCTGAAGTCCATAGCAGGATTGAACAAGCCACCACAACATGTGCCTCCCTCAAGTAGTGTCTATGGAAGAGGACAAACATCTCTATGACCACCAAGATTCACTTTTTCTGGGCACTGATCTTGCCGATTCTCCTTTATGGATTGGAAATATGGATCCTCCTCAAGCCAAATCTGAACAAGCTTGAGGTTTTCTAAATGCAATGTCTACACCAAATCTTGGTAATGTCATTTTGTGGCCACATTAGAAATGAGACCATCTAGCTCAGATGTGATCTGCAGCTAATGATCAGTGAAGAGATCCAGAACAGAAGGCTGCACTGGTTTGGACATGTGTGCAGGATCGACACCTGCCATGTGCCATACAGACTATTATGCAGAGAGCACCCTGAGAGCTGGAGAGTTCACAAATCTGCACTGAAGAAGATATGGGCTAAACACATTGAAGAGGATCCAAGAAGCCCATGACTCAACTTACAGGAGGCCAGAAATACTGCCATGTACTGAACAGCATGAAAATATGTCATGAAGGAAGTCTGGAATCCAGAGGCAACCACATCAGTGGACTGACTATGGGGTCGACCACCTCTGCTGGCCGCCAGCTAGGGACAAAAGAAGAAAAGAAGAAAAGTGGAGTCCTAATTCTCCTAAGTATAAAACCACTGGCACAAAATGCAAAGGCGAGGAACTAAGCTATAAACAACTGACTAAACCAGTAAGTGTGCTAATAAAAATTACTTATTCAGAAGCTAACAATTTGGTCAGCAAAATAAAAGGGCACTTTACAGTGATAAAGTACAAAACATATAACAAATAATACAAAAATATAGTGGCAGCACAGCTAAAATAAGTTATATAAGTGAAAAAATTATCAGAAGTACTTATCTTATGCTTGGAAATGCTTTGGAAACAGAAGTGAGATCACCACATTTTTGTGACACTGTGGAACTGAGCCAAATACTGCAGAAACAGGATGACTTTATACAGACACAGCAAACTAACTATACACACAAAACAGCCTTGCAACTAATCAGAGGGTCACACTCATTTTTTAAAAATCAGAATTATTCAGATTTCTCACTGCCCACTTGCACTAGAGGGAAGGCCTGAATCTTCATAAGGTAAAGCCACAAAGACAAATGCCAAACATGAGGAACTATGCTACAAACAACTGACTAAATTAGGAAACACTAATAAAAATTACTCAACAGTGCAAAAGCCAGCAATGAGGTCAGTAAAATGCAAGGGTACTTTACAATGATAAAGTGCAACAAAATATAAGTAATTCAAAAAATACCACAGTAGCACAG
The DNA here is from genome assembly GCF_019279795.1 of Protopterus annectens. Classification (NCBI taxonomy): domain Eukaryota; kingdom Metazoa; phylum Chordata; order Ceratodontiformes; family Protopteridae; genus Protopterus; species Protopterus annectens. The sequence goes on along the minus strand of NC_056748.1, from coordinate 192,777,261 downwards.
TCTAAACAAGTTAAACAAGTACAAAAAATTACCAGCAGTACTTATCATCTGCTTGGAGTGTACTGAAGTCAAGCCAGTTTCTCTAGAAACAGCACTGTGGTCACCAAGTGTTTTTGAACTATGTGGAAATAAGCCAAAAGCTCACAAACAGGCTAACTTTACAAAGGCACTCAGAAGAGAAAAACATACACAAAATAGCCCTGTGCCTGATCAGAGGATTGCACTTAAACTTACTTTTCTGTGATTCCCAGCTCAGAACTAACCAGGGTACCCCCCCCCCACAAAAGATAACAGACCCACGTCTCTTTAATGGAAATAACAAAAACGAAGCCCAACAGTAAGGAACTACGCTACAAATAAATGACTAAACCAGGAAGTACTCCAATAAAAATTAATCAACAGTGTAGGAGCCACCAATGAAGTTATCAACATGCAAAGGGACTTTACAATGATAAAGTGCAACAAAATATAACAAATAATACAAAAATACAGCAGCAGTACAATCAAAATAAGTTATACAAGTGCAAAAATGACCAGAAGTACTTACCTTGTGTTTGGATTGTGTTGGATTCAAGCCAAAATCTCTGGCAGCAGGAACATGGTCAGGTTCTTCTATAAAATGCAATTTCCTGAAAGTCATTGTTCCAAAGGATCAAACAAGCAAACAAACCAAAAAAATGCCCAAAATACAAAAGATTAAAAACTCCCTTTTCTTTTTGTTTTTGTTTTTTTTTTGTAGGGTGCAAGCCCCCCTGTGCCTACTGATGTGGGGGGGCAAGGCCTATATGTACCAACTGTGTGACTGCACAAACTTGACAAAATGAAAATCATTGCCAGTGTGGAATTAGAAACCGCACCAGTAATTACTTTCTATGGGAAAAATCATTTGGCATTATGCCTTTTGTCTTTTTTTCTGAGGTCTTCTGAAACTCAAGCAATTTCACCTCAAGCATGTGTATGGAAGCTGTATGGTCACCAAGCATTTGTGACCTCTGTGGAAATGAGCCATGGGCTGCATGAACAGGCTAACTTTAGACAAGCACAGAAAAGCAACTTAACTCACAAAATAGACGTGTGGCCAATCAGAGAGTCACACTCCAATTTTTGTTTCTGTCTAATTCCCAGCTCAGAACACATCAGGCTGCCTTCGACTGCCAAGTGACTGCAGTCCAGAATCTTCTTACTGTAAAACCACAAAGACATAGCCCAAACGTTAGGAACTAACCTGCAAACAACCAAGTAAATGAGGAAATATTGAATAAAAATGACTCAGTGCAGCAGCCAGCAGTGAGGTCATTGAAATAGATGGGCACTTTACCATGATAAAGTGCAACAAAATATAACAAATAATGTCAAATTATAGTAGCTTGACAGTCATAAGTTATACAAGTGCAACTCTCTGGGAACTAAATGTTTGTGAGCTCTTTGGAATCATTATTTCAAAATGTTATAGGCTGGTTCTTATTTTTGCATAAACTATTGCTTTATATTGCCTATGAGAATTTTTTTAGATAACATATAATTATAGCCTATATAGTATTGCTTATGTGTTATTATGTAGTCAGCATATTTTTTTTCATTCATATTTAGACATGATAGCTACACTATGAAACTATTCCTAATGTGTCTTGTTTGTAAAGCAAGTGTTTGTATACTTTTGTCAATAAGTATGATTGGAAAAACCAGAATAAAGTAAAATATTCACCAAGGCACCAAAGTTCACTTCAAACAGAATCCACAGGTATCACCAAGGATCGAATGCCAGCAGTTTTCTTTGAAAACACAACTTTAATGAAAATCAACAAAAACCACATACTCTCCAGACATTAACGCCTCCTATCCAATACGTTTTCGTTTGCAAGTTACTTCATCAGATGTGGACAGACTTATGAACCATTCCTTTTATACTCCCTCTACTTGGTGAATTGAATCAATTACCCAAATGAAATAAAAATGTTAATTGGCAATTAATACAGAATACAATAAATTTAAAGTGACTAAGTGGATATGCAGCCTTCTCTGAATGAGAAGTACATGAACCACCATTTTACTTGTTAAAAATCATGTTACCTAAGTACCTCTATCTAAAAATTAATATTTTATGTTAAATACTTCATAAATTAATATAAAATCATGTACTTTAAAACTTTTAAAACTTGTTTAAAACAATTGCATATAAAATATAGAAAATTATCTTAAAGCCCCCTCTAGTGTCCATTTGTTAATAACACTGAACTCTGAACATAAATTTACATTGTGACTTGGCATCAACATATATGTACAAATAAATATAATCCTCCTAAAATTATGTTTAAAATGGTTTCCATCATAAAATTTCTAAAATATTGTTATATGAGTACACATATAAATACATAATACAAAAATTGTTATAAAAGTTAAAAAGGCATGTACATATTGCAAAAATCTAACCAGTTTCTTCTGTTTCAAACCATTATTACATCATTTTATATTAATTTATGAAGGATTTTAACATAAAATATTCATATTTAGATAGAGGTACTTAGGTAACATGATTTTTAACAAGTAAAATGGTGGTACATGTACTTCTTATTCAGAAAAGGTTGTATATGCACATAGTCACTTTTAATTTATTGTATTCTGTATTAATTGCCAATTAACATTTTTATTTCATTGGGTAATTGATTCAATTCACCAAGTAGATGGAGTATAAAAGGAATGGTTCATAAGTTTGTCCGCATCTGATGAAGTAACTTGCAAACAAAAGCGTATTGGATAGGAGACGTTAATGCCTGGAGTGTATGTGTTTTTTGTTGATTTTCATTAAAGCTGTGTTTTCAAAGAAAACTGCTGGCATTCACTCCTTGGTGGTACCTGTGGATTCTGTATGATTGGAAAAAACATATAGAACCCAGTACAGATGAATAGGAATCTAACGTTATTATTCCTTTTCCTAAAGTCTGCAACCTTTCTCAAGCCATGCGTTATAGACCCATTTGAAACGTTTTTTTTTTTTTCAACCAAAGAAATCATATAAGAATTGTTCTTTCATGAAACTCTTGAACATATGTTAAAGGACAGTAACCTAAGTCATGCTCTATGGAGCTTCATAAACATTTATAATACAACTAATATGTAAGCCATCGGGTCCATTCTCCAAAAACATGGAAATCACCTATTAACTCTGATGCTGTCTTCAGTGATGTTGAAACTCATTGATTACATCCTTCAAAAGATTGTGTCTTTTGATGATGTTGAAAACTCTCTTCTTTGTTTTTTCAATTATTTATCAGACTTTCTCATGAAAGTTCACTTTCCGCACTCCTTATCTGTCTATCACCCTGGATTTCCCATTGATTGTATATTAGCACCACTTTCTCCCTTTTTAGTAACTTTTTTAAATATTGTTTGGAGATTTATCACTCTCTTGCATTATCCCACAGTCATTTCCCCATATCCATAACCAGGTCTACCAGCCATATTCTTCACTCCTTTAGTTTAACTCAGTAGGGATGGGGTGAATATGAAACTTGAGGGCATCCTGGAGATCTGGCTGTTCACATCTGCCAAGGGGAAGGGACCCCCCCCTTTTAGCCCCTTGAAATCAAATGTCTGAGTGAAAAGTATGCAATCGCAACATGCACCATATCACCCTGCCACTGTAGCAGCTCATCTCCCCCCCCTGCCCCCCCTTTGGCCTACACCTCCAACTGTGATATCCCCATCCTCCACCACTGGTCACAACAGGAGACATCTGAGCAGCTAATCAAACCTGGGTCTCCTGGGCTGTAGTCAAGGCTTTATCTCTCTATGCCACCAGAACAGCTTTTGCACATAGTTTTTTCAGGAAAAAGAAACATGAGATTACATGCTGACAATCTCATCCTAAAATCCTACTCTGGAACACAATACTTCCAAGTGAGTAATCAGGAAGAGTTTCACAAGATTTGTATCTGGTTCAGCAGTCATAAGCTAATTCATGACTCTGACAGACCCTTTGGTTAAAACCATTGACCTGCTAGGACATCAAACTGAAACAAAATGTATGTACAGAATCATACGACCCCATTTTAACCCCTTCATAGTCTTCCATTTTCACTTTATGTGTATTACTATTGTATTCAGACCACTGAAAGTTACCTGTAGACTCAACAGTCTTCTCAGCCCAAATGTCTGTAAGTCAGTGAATAAAAGTGTTGTCATTCCTGAAATTATACATGCCTTCTCTTCTCCTCTTGTAATACTCTTTAAGCTGTATTATACTGCCTATCTTCAAAAAGTTCTTACTAAACACTTCTGTTTTAGGAATCTGACAGACATCACTTTTCGTCACTGTGCCTTTCTAAACTTCATAAGTACCATACCTATCAGTGAAAAAGTTGACTTTCTTTTTTGACTCAACTTTAAACTATTTTTTCTTGAATTCTGTCTTCAATTTGACCAACATCTTTCATTCCCAAAACTAAATTTCGTATTGCAAATGCTGCTGCACACACAACACCAGTTAATTCTGAAGAAGGAATTTTCATATGATCAGAGGTGAATAACAAGCTAACTGCTCTTATGGGCCATTTTTTAAGACTAGCAAATAACCTGAGTTTAGAATCAGACACTGTACATTGTGTCTATGAGGTGAAGATCTTAAACGTTATGCCAAACCTACAGCCCCCTCAAGCCTGCATCCAAATTTTGTATCACTTTGTGTGCAGATGTTATGATTCAGCTAGCAAAGCCACTGTCTAGAAATAATTTGCTTAGTCATGTAATTAACTTGTGTACTGTAAAAGCTTCTGGTCTGTCTATCTATTGATCTGTCTGTCTATCAATCTATCTATCTATCTATCTATCTATCTATCTATCTATCTATCTATCTATCTATCTATCTATCTATCACCTACCACTTGTGCCTCCATTCTGTTCTTTTTCGCTGTCCTTGATTTAATACTAGTTCTTAATGTAATTAATCAATACTTGACAATCTGTAGTGTCTGTATACCTTTTGGGCTTATAACTTTCCATGTTTCATTTCCATACATTGTTATTCCTTTAGCCAGTGTTCATATTATTTCTTTCTTTCATTCTTACTCTGTTTACATTTGAATGCTTCCATAGTGCCTCATGTTCTACACAACCATTACACCTATTACTTGAGATATCTCCGAGTGACTCGTATCTCACCCAACTAATTCCTTGCTGCATTGGTGTATTTAAGTTTAACTGCTTTCATTATTAATTACCTTTTAATTGGGATATCTCTTAAACAGCTTCCGTATTGCAACACTGAATCTGTTCTGTTATAGATACTGCAATTAAACTGTTTTAATGAATAATATTTTTTATGTATAGGTTTGTTTTCTAGAACTTATTCATCTTTAAGTTTGGATACATTACAAATTAAAATTGTATTACTCTTCTGCATGCATTGTAGTTTAATGTCTCTTTGCTTCGGTCTTGTCTGTAAAACATCATTGGAATAGCTTACCTACCCAGATAACAAATATAAAAATGATTAAAAAATAATATCATGAAATGTTTTTTTCATGCATAAAAAATATGTTTAGTATGCAGATCTTATATCCAGTTCAGCTAGTGAAAATAATTACATATGGTATTGCATGTTTAGCATTTTGCAGGAGTGCTAAACCTTTCTTAACACCCCATGCATACCCATGTTGAGAGTCAGTTTTAAGTGATGGTATTTTCTGCTGTGACAAACAAAAGTGTTTACCACAGTCTGCACTGTTGTTCCTCCTTTGCTCAGGTTACATAAAGAAGGCATCAGTGATTATTTCTGACTCCAAATTTCCATTTTTCTTAATGACTGGCTATGACAATTCCATGATTTGCATAAATAGATTATTTCATCTTAAATATTCTTGGTCTCCTGAGTAAACTTTACAATTCATCAGGCATCATGTATAGACAGCACTGGATCGTTCTACTCTCAAGCTAAAATAAATTTACATTATGTCATTTAGGAGATGATTTTGCAAAATGTTTAAAAGAAAAGTCATTTAATTACTTAAAAATAAAACCAAAAGAAAAATGCTTTTACTTTCAGGAAGCTTTGTTTTAATAATGAGAAGCCATCGCTGATGTATGTCATGTTGATTAACAATGCGATTATGACTAAGAGTTTGAGTAATGCTGAGTTTCAAATAAAACAAATTAAAACAAATACCACTTTAGAAATTATTCATAATAGATCTCACAGTTATGTGACAGTACCTCAGCTGACAAAATGTGCAGATGATACGTGATTAATTTCTAAGAGCACACTTTAACTTTTGGAAGGCAGTTTTGTTAAATCGTCTAAAACCTGCTCTTACTTCTTTGCGTACCTGAAAGGAACTCTTCAGTGATGTAACATTTGTCTTTTTCAAAACAGGTAAACTATTTTCTTTAAATCTGGTTGTATCATAGGATTATGTGGTTATAGGACGTTACTAGGCTAATGGTCCTAGGCACTTACAAGCTTAGTCAAGTGCTGCCCTTGTTTCCACAGTCAGCACATATTACCCCCATCCAAGAGAGACACAGGTGGAACCCCTGGGGTGAATATATGGTTACCCATCCAATCATCCAGACTGCACTTGAAGAGGACCAAAGAGATGCTCTGCTTTACATGAATTAAGAGTCTGTTCCACAGGTGTGGTAACTTCTGGGAGACAAATCTGTCTTTCTAGCAGGTTCTATTAATGTCATATACCAGGTTAATGTCTTTAGAGTGAGTAACCCGTGAGCCACTGGATTTATAGATATGTAGAATGTCCAATAAAGCAGAGTTAGAGAATGTTTTTTATGCAAGGCAGAGATCACCTCTGAGTAGTCTGTATGAAATGGAGTAATGTGACAGTGATTTCAGCCACATAGGACAGATGCTGAAGACCTTGAATTCTCCTTGTAATGAACCTTTGTGGTCTCTCCAATTACTGCAGTTGCTTGCAAAGGTACATACCAAAAGGGGGATTGCACTCAACTATTGGCATGATGAGGGAAGAGTCCAGGGAGGATACAACTTATTTTTTTTTTTGAGGAAATGCCCTTACTTATGAGAAGAGCAAAATAGAATTTCCTTCTTACCACTGTGGAGACATGGTGATCAAATGTAAGGTTGCTGTCAACCTGTGTGCCCAGGTCTCTTACCACTGATTGCATGCTTTGGGTTTTTCTATTGACGTGGCAGTTAGCTGGAACATCGCTCTTACCGAAAGGGATGATAATACAATTTTTCCATTGAGTTTAAGAACAGGACTTTCGCACCAATCATTTTTTTGTGTAAGACCCTCTTGTAGGATGTTGACATCATTTGGGGATTCTATGACCACACCCAGTTTGCAATCGTTAGCAAACTTTGTCAGCCATAGACCTTAAGTTTTTTGGTTGTACTGCAGAGAAATAGATTCTGAACAGTAGAGATCCCAGGACTGATCCCTGTGGAACACTACTGATTACTGGTCTGTTGTTGGAGGTGGATTCCCCTATTCTGACTGTATGGGTTCTATCAGTGAGCCAGTTAGGGACCCACCTAATGATATAAGGGTTGATACCTAGCTAGGTGAGTTTGTCAATAATGCCTGAGTTGAGAATAATTCCAAAAGCCTTGGCCAAGTCCAGGTAGGCTCTATGCACAGCTTTCCTCTTGTCCACGGCTCTGGTGACTGTCTCGAAGAAGTCCACCATGTTTAACATGCATGATCTTCCTTTCACATATCCAAACTGAGTAGGGTCAAGTGTTTGGAGATTACCTATATCTTTGTTGATAAGGTTCATGATGATTCACTCCATGGCCTTGCAGAGAAGGTTAGTCAGGCTAATATATTGTAGTTCTATGTGGTCAGTGGAAGCACCACCTTTGTGTAAGGGGATTATGGTGGCCATTTTCCATTCAGCTGGGATGAAGCCTGTGCTTAGACTATGATTAAAAAGAGTACCCAATGGTCTTGCTAGTTCTTGTTGGAGCCCATGTAGGACACAGCCTGGGATGATATCTGGTTCCATAGATGCAGCTTTTGTTGGCCTTAGAGAGGGCGTATATGACCTGCTCTCTAGAGATACAAGGTGGGGGACAGTTGGAAGGAATGTCAAAGGGTATGTCTGGTGGTGGGGACAAGGGAGTGAAGTTTTCACAGAACCTGTCATCTAGCAAGTTTTCTATGTACACAGACTAAGTGTATGTGGTATCTTTAACTACCAGTTCAGTGCAAATTTGGGTCTTACCTTTTAGGCTACGGATGTAACTAAAGAATGCCTTATGGTTGTCCTTAGTTGAGGACGCTAATTTGAATTCATAGTTTGTTTTGGAAGACTTCACAAGTAGTTTTATTTGCTTGTTTATGCTGAGGAGGGAGTGTTTCCAGTTTAGGGCATGCTCCATCTTTCATTTGGACAACAATTTCTTCCTCTTATTGTAAACCTTGTTAATAGCTGTTGTCATCCAGGCAGGTTTGCTCTTCCTTAAATAACTTGTATTGGTTCTATCAGGTACAGTCATGTCAATGCAGTTATAAGGTGTTTGTAAAAAGCATTGGTGTAGGATTCTGCATAGTTGTCAGTTTCATCTGAGGGGTAGGTGTAGTGAAACTATTTATACCATCCCCTGGAAGGATATAATCTGCTTTGGAAAAGTTTTTAGTTGAGTTGTTGCAGGGGAGCGGGGTCAGGTGTGATAGTAACTTTGAATGAGACTGATTTGTGGTCAGATCTGACAAGGGAAGGCTTCACAGTGGAGGTGGTACAGCAGAAAATGACTTTGAGCATGAGTAATTTACCCAGTCAACGGATAGGTAATTAAAATTACCAAGAACCATGGTGTTCGGATGTATCTTTTGATGACAGGAGGTACTGCCAGCTATGCCAGGAAAAGTAGGGTAGTGGATGTGCAACATATGCTAGCACTGCTAGCTGGAATTTAGTAAAGAATTATTTGTTATTTGAACATCAGACTGATTTGTACAGATGCTTATGTTGAAAATGTAGTTGTAAAGTTGCTTGTGTTAAAGATGTATCAGCAGTGTGCTCTGCTGGAAAGAAAAGAAATGTACATGCATTATTATAACTGTTTAAATGTGAATATTGCAACAGAGGTACTGGAAGAAAAGATGTCAATCCAAATCTACCTGGCTTAGAGAAATACTGCGCCTAGGCCATACAGATGTTATCTCACAGTTTTGAATGTAGCCAGAGACAAAATAGTCTGTACGAGGAAGCTTCCTTCAATGTCATTGAGGTGAACTAATTGCTATTCAGGAAGGGTGGAGGCTTGAAATTGTTTTATGACTTCCAGGAGCTGCAGACGATTTTAGCAAGGCTCTCTTTGTATGTATTATTGACACATAGGTGATAAAATCTAAAATGCTTGCAGCTTCAAGTGTTGGTGATAGTGTGTGAAACAGGTTCAGATGGCCAGATGTGATGTCATTCTGTAAGATATCTCAGAAATAATATTTAGATATTATATTGAAAAGTGTCTCAGTTAGACTGAGTACTCTGTTTCTTGGAACCTCACATAGCAGGATCCCTCACCTACCTCTTCTTGAATTGCTCTATTAGGTAAGTAGGAACAGCAATTCTCTAGAAAAGTCCAGTCAGGAAAATATAGTGAGAATAGTTAAGTATTTTTTTTTTTAACTGTGTGAATCTTTCCAGCTATTTTATTTTTACTGTTTCCTGTGAGTGAAACTCTGGTGTTTACTGTAAATAGATATTTAATATTTTCATATTCTTTTATTAATTATTATTAAATATATCGGAACTTTGTATTGTGGCTGGTCCTTTTAGAAAAATATTTAAGCTTTGAGAGTATTTACATATATTTATTTTTTGATAACTCCGGCCACTTCTGAAAGCCTTGCTGTTGGTCAAACTACCATTTGTATTAGTATTAATTGTACACAGTATAATTGGGTACCCTTTTAAGAGCTTTAAAGTAGCTGGTAAGGGTTGTGCTGGTAGTGAAACTACCTTATAGTTTGGGTAGATGGGGGCATAGCTAGTAAATCTGTGCCAGCCTTTCCCAGGTGTGTGTGTGTGTGTGTGTGTGTGTGTGTGTGTGTGTGTGTGTGTGTGTGTGTGTGTGTGTGTGTGTGTAAATCAAATCTCAAAGAGTGTGTGTGTGTCAGCCACTTGGAGCAGGGACACAAAGCAATGGTTTCACAGAGAGGGTATGGGAAGACTTGGCTTGGAGCCTCAGCTAAGGACTCAACTCCACAGCTGTGCCAGTGGGCAGCCTTATTGGGGTCCTGGAGAGAGACAGATATAAAGAAATTCAAACCCTGTTTTGCCTGTGATCCTTGTGTGCTCTTAAGGGAAATTGTGCTTGAGCAGTGTGGTCTAAATCTGGAAATACTGAGTGTATCAATTTGTATTCCTAATGAACATCCCTCTCCAGTGTCAGGGATGAGGATTCAGGCTCATTGGTGAGGATATAAATTGAACTTTTGTCACCTGTAGGCAGTTGTCTCTAAAGGTGTTCTCTGAAGCAGCCACAAGGTAAAGATTCAGAGTTTAATTTCACAACAGTTCTATTTATTTATTTTTTGTAAGTTTAGTTTAGTCATGGAAAGCAGGCAAAGATGTCAGCAGAGGTTTATGGCAAGCTGACAAAGAAGTAGTTGGACAAGGTGTGTGAAGCCAAAGGACTGGTGCATGCCAGCCTGAAAAAAAGAGGAAATTATTTCAGCCTTAGTTGCAGCTCAGACCCGCAACCAGGATAACTAGTCTGTTGATGGGAATTTGCAGCCTTCAGAAAAGGATAGTTCACCATTTCCTCAGAGGAGTTAAAATCCATCTGGAGTTAAAGAGACTTGAACTGGAGGCCAAATATTTGGAATTAGAATCAGCAGAGACTGAAGCATTTGGAGGCTGAAGAAAATGAGAAGCAGCGTCAACATGAGAGGGAAATGCTGACTCTTCATCAGGAACATGGAGGTTTATGGGGAAGGGAATAAATGAACCCCAGAATCAATAAAGGTCAGTAATTTATTTCACAATTTACAGAGGCTAATTTTGATAGTTTTATTCATATATTTGAAAGAATATGTAAACAGTATAATGCTGACCAAGGGCTCTGGGTGCAGTTCCTGACCCCCTTATTCCATGGTAAAGCTGTAACTGCTGTTTCTAAATTGCCTGATATTGATTGTTTAAATTGTGATAAAGTCAAAAGTTGACTAACTGGATGCTTTAAGTTAACATCTGAAGCTTGCAAAAATGTTTTGTGAGCACAGACACAAGGCAGATGAAAGTGTGTGTGACTATATTGCTGAATTAAGCACTTATTTTCAAAGGTGGGTAAATGGGTGTCAGGTCACCACTTTTGAATGGCTGGCATATATGAATATGGCATATTGATAAGGGAACAAGCCCTTAGCACTTTGCCTGAGGACAGACTGAGAGTGTAACTCTGCAGATGAGCTGGACAAAAGGGGGATCTCTACTTAGCAAGCAGGGTATCACAGCACAGGAAGGGGATAAAAACTGTTTCACATGGATATAAGGGAACGCATGGTGGGCAACCTAAACCACACCAACAGAGTCCACCAGTAACAGGGGAAGCCATTAGTTCAAATATTGTGCCAGGATCAAGGGTTAAATGTTTTAAATGCAACCAGTGGGGCCATGTATCACATAGATGAATACAGAGGTAAGATGGGGAAAAAAGGTGGAGGAGTCAGCACGTACGGCAATGGTAAGTTGTCTGGAGACAACAGGGGTACCAAATAATCACAAGAGGTTATATTCTCTCTTAGTGGATGGAAAACAGGCCACTGCTAAGAGGGACACAGCCTCTGACATTACCATTGTGAAGCCTGTAGTGGTTAAAGATCAGCATTACTTGCTTGGAAAGTCCACTCCAGTCAGTGCTTTAGGAGGGGCACCATTTCAAATTCCTTTAGCCAAGGTTCTCCTTGACTGGTTGACTTTGACTAGGAGGGTGACAAAAGAAGCAAGCAAGTAGGTTTGTTTGAGGATATCCCTGCAGATGTCTTGATAGGGAATGATTTTGAAAATGCAGTACCTTGTGTCCATGCAATTACATGCAGTCAGGCTTGGAGACAGGCATATGGGTCTGGTAGCCTGGGGGAGACCCAGATAGACTTCACACATGAAGCCAGGGCTAGTGAGGTGGCTATTTCAAGGAGGAGCTACCCTGTAGTAGTGAGCCTGAAGGTGATCCACAGCTGCTGGTAGGTACCAATGTTCCCTTGGACAGAGTGACTGCAAGGGCAGAGGTGAGAGGTAGAACCCAGGCTGACAGTGAGGCACTGCTGTCAGAGGATACCAGACTTCCTGTAGAAGAGGAGCTGGGAAGAATCACAAAAGTAGAGTTGAGACAGGCTCATCTCTCAGACCCTACATTACAAGGCTTGAAGGATGTAGCTAAGGAGATGCCTGATTCTCAAGGAAAAGGGGAGTCTGTATACTGGAACAAAGGTTTACTGTATAGACAGTGGACCCCTGAGGGAGGACTAGAGGGTGAGGTAATACAGCATTTGGTAATGCTTAGAGCCTACCATCTGACACTCAAGCCATAGCCCATGACATTCCTTTTGCAGGTCATATGGGCATAAAGCATACCAATGCATGTATTATGCATAACTTTTATTGGCCTGGGATTGTAAGGGATGTAACAAGGTACTGCAGGAACTGTGAGCAGTGCCAAAAAGTAGGCAAGGCAGGAAACAAGATTGAGGCTCCTTTGATTCCTTTGCCTGTGAATGAGGAGCTATTTCAGAGGGTAGCTATGGATATTGTGGGGCCTCTGAGTACCCTAAGTTCCACAGGAAAGAAATATATTCTAGTGGTAGTAGATTATGCTACTACATACCCTGAGGTAGTTGCTCTGTCCTCCATTGAGACAGAGAAGGTGGCAAATGCTTTGTTAGAGATTTTCAGTAGGGTAGGTTTCCTAAAAGAAATACTGACTAACAGAGGTACCAATTTCATGTCAGACCTGGTTGCTTGTCTGCAGATGCACTGTGTGGTAAAGCACCTAAAGACCACCCCTTACCATCCCCAGACAAATGGTCTTGTGGAGAGGTTAAACTCTACACTAAAGACAACGTTAGAGGCATTTGCAACCCAATTTAAGGGAGAGTGGGACAAATATTTGCCCCATCTGCTGTTTGCATACAGAGAAGTACCCCAGAATCCATATATTTTTCATCTTTTGAGTTGCTGTATGGGCATAGGGTGAAGGGGCCATTGGATGTGATTCATGATTAGTGGGAGGGTGAATGTGATTTCCACAAGGCGTCTGTTGTAACATATGTCCTAAACTTCAAGATAAGGCTTAGGGAGCTCATGGGCTTGGCCAGCAGCAGAAAAAGGTCTGGTATCACAGGAATGCTCAAGCCAGACAGTAAGCTGTGGGGCAGCAGGTTATGATTCACATTCCTGTTAGACAAAGTAAATTGCAGGCAGTGTGGATGGGACCCTTCAAAAGAATAAGGAAGGTCAGTGATGTTAAATACATGGTAGAACTGCTATACAGCCAGCGGGGGCACAAATTGTACTATGTTAACATGATAAAATCCTGCCATGATAGGGAGACAGGATGGCAGGAGGAGTCTGATGGCAATCTGTTGACTAAACTCCTCAGTGAGGCTTGGACTGACACCTCAATGGAAGGGGTAGTAATGTCCCAGTGGCTATCCCCTACCCACGTTCAAGAAATCTGAGCAATGCTACAGGAGTTAGGGGGCATGTTCACTGGGGAACCTGGGCACACCCACCTGGTGCAGCAGCATGTAGATACAGCCATAAATAGGGGTACATTTCAAATACTGATCTTTTTAACTTAGAAAATTGCTAGAATAAAGGTTTTGTTACCATTTATTTTCTGTAGAATATGAAGTTTGAAATTCAAATGCCTGTCATCATTTAATGAATTCAACTTTCAGTGATGTGTCACAGACATCCTGGAAACCAAAGATCTTATGAAGAACAGATCAAAAATATGACAGGAATTCACAAGAGGTGGTGGCCAGGGACATTAAGCTCTTTTTACCCTATACCAAGGTGCAGGGTTTGACCACCAGGTGTATTACATTCAGGGCATTTTCACACACACACACCCCACCCTCTTTTTCTCACACTATATATATATATATATATATATATATATATATATATATATATAAAATGCAATATAGTTTTGACTGCTTACAATTCTTTTTCCGTAAGTCCTCAGTTTTCATTATGGACTTTTCTCTATGTGCACCACTTTTGACAAAGGAATTGATAATTCTCTCCAATGTGGTACAATTCAAATGTGCAACAATATAACTGATAAATATGTATGCATTAACAAATCTGTTTTTAGCAGAATAAGAAATGGTTCTAAAAGAAGAGAAAACAATAAATTAACTAAAAAAGAATTACGTATCTGCACAAGTATTTATTTTAATTATAAATGTATGTAAATAACAGAATTCAATGTGATAGTTATCCCTTCACACAGAGATGTTGCGATGCTCAAGACTGAAAAGCACTAATACTATTTTTATAAATGATAGCACTTACACAACGAATTAGCCAGAATTTTGACAAGCTAAGGAAATTAATTTAAACTATAACCGCCAAAAAGTGTTAAGTAATAACAGAAAAAAATAGCGACTCTTCCTCAACAATGCATTTAGACATCAGCTGCCTTTCATGCAGATTTAAATGTCTAGAAAATACAGTGTGTTCAAAATGACATCATGGGAAGCACCATATTGTGGGACGGAATACGACTGACTTGTATATATATTGCTTCAAGATGTAAGATTTATGAAGCTTTAACATCACCCTTCAAAGGGCTGCTCAGCTGTAAATAAATAAGAAAGCAGTACAATGCTTATCGATATTCTGCAGACTGCAGCTAGTTTTAAGTTGTTCATCTATGGGACACTTACGGGCATGTAGGTGTGTTTGCTTGCATGCCTGTGCTCAGAGGTGGGGGGCTTATATACCTGCCTGCCTACATTGGTGGTTGCAAACCTGAACATTATTTTTACATAAAAAGTGATTTTGTTGTGCACTTATCTAGGTAACTACTTTTGAATGAAGATATGTTTCAAAAACTGTCTGACTGTATGTATGGTCATGCTATGTGCACAAGCTTTTTACAACAGGGTTGCAAATGTGAAGGATTGCATTCAATAAACGATATTATTATTATTATTATTATTATTATTATGTGACATTGCCAATTTAAACCATGACATCTTGGAAAGGCAGATATGTCAAAGGAACTTTTATTTGCAGTGGGTATTTCAGCAGCCATTTTTCACAAAACATACGGCAAGTTTTTTTTTTGTCTTCCCAAACATATATTTTTCTGGGGGGGAGGGTAGTTCATCTAACACGTGCTCTTACTGCTTCAAGTCAGTCAGTCACCTAAATGTAACTCCAAGTGCATTTAAACAGCAGTGGACAAGGCAACCTGAGAGTATATTTGACGTTTTTCTCCAGATACTCCAGTTTAAGATGTCTAATTTGTTGGCAGACTAAACCACAAAAAGTTGGGGGCACCAACAAGGGTTTCCCATATACTCGAAAAGTAGAACATCTGACAAGCACTGGCCTGTCAAGCAACTTTTTAATAAGAAAGTAGCTTAAGATTTAAATGCTAGACCTGCACTGGTAGGCACTTTGTTTATTTATACAAAAATACTATTCAGGGTGGTCATTCTTCATGCAAACTTTATAAATTATTCCTGTACAGTTATTCCCTGTTAGATCAGTGGTGTACCAGACATGTTTCATGTATTTGAGTACATATTTTTTCTGCCTCTGAAATACTATAGGCTATGTATTTATGGCAATAAAAGAACTAAAGCTAAAACACAGATCCCCAAATAAATTGTATACAGCTTGGATTAGTCATATAAGAACACATTTTACGGTTGTAGAAGACAGTGTCAACACTTTAAACTGATGCAGGTAATTCTTAACGGCACAGGAACCAGCCTTTGCATGTGTAAATTTTAATGGCAAACTAGGATGGATAACATTATCAAGCTGTGTAGACAACAAAACAGTACTAAGACTACTTTGTCTCTCCCTGTGGGGGCAGGAACCTGACAGGTATGTATACTCCAGGTCCGTAATACTCATTACGCACTCTTTAATACATGCTTAATGGAGAGGGAGTGTGTGTGAGTGCATTCGGGTATAATGAGCATGGCATTGTCATTTTGTACTTAAATTTTCACAAGTTGGTATTATTCCCCATATTGTCAGTGAGTTGGACGTTGTACAATCCAGTGCAACTATACCGAGGAATACTCTACAGGTACTTTCTGCAAACTTGCCAAAGTTTAATTAACTCAATTTAGACATGACTACACACACAATTACCAACCATTTGTTGTTCTGCTGCCATGATCTCTTCACTGCAACTAGATAAACACCGTTACCACAAAGTTATTGTGACCAGAATACAGATCCATTCCTAACTGTTCCTGCTTGCAGTGCCATTACCATGAAGTTCTTCATTGCGACCGGAATACGGATCCTAACTGTTCCAGCTGGAAATGTGTGCAGAGCTCAATTCTGATAAGCTGGTAGCACTGACGGTGCTGACATCATCTCGCAAGTGATGATGTCAGCCAAAACATTGTGAAATGTAAAAACACAGTGGAAAAAAATCGGAAATGAAGGGGTGCCACTCGGGAATCGTGGCACCCCATCATTTGGACCCCAAAACACAGTAAACAATGAGTAATTTGGGAGGGTTGGGAGGTATACCAGTGGTGCTGGTACCAAAGAAAGACAGCAGCACCAGGTTCTGTGTGGACTACATTAAACTAAATAGTCACACAGAGTCAAATGCGCTCCCCATGCCTAGGACAGATAAAGACTTAGAGCAGCTGTTTGGGGCTAGGTATCTGACAATGATTGATCTGACCAAGAGCTACTGGCAGATGCCCTTGACTCTCACAACTAGAGACAGAGGTCAGCCTTTGTGACTCCTTTCATATTGTAGTTTTATTGGCCATTTTGGGTTAATTCCTAACTCCTTGATCTTCCTCTCTTAAATCCCTCTTTTGCGCAGTTTTGCATGTTTTTGTGCATAGCACAACAACGGGCAGCGCCGCCTAATTGGGTTTAAACTATTCCTGGCTCCACAAAGTGTGCTCTTCACTTTTTCCCTTAGAACTGCTCTATCTCTCAATTTAAACACCATATTCTCATTATAAGGCCTTTCACTGGTCCAAATAAGTAATCTTACAAGTTAGCACTATTAAACCATAAGCACTACTTACTCTTATACTCTCTACGATTATCTTGTCCCCTATTGGTCCGTTTTAATTCAGTTTCCCTATATTACTCTAGCATGTCCAAAGGTCAGTCAATGGTTTCCTCTCCAGTCCAGCTGGTGAATCTGGGAATTTTGAGGCAATGTTACAACTGTCTCATGTACACGGACAACCCTCTCCTCCTCCAAACAGGTTCAAATATATGTGAGAGATGCAACCATGTAGCCAAACTGGAGGCTGAGCTCATTCATCTCAAAACTGGTAAAACCAGTCAGGAGGAGAAGGTAACCTCACACAACACAATTCCAGTATCACATAGTCCCACCACATCAGCAAACCAAACACATAAATACACAAAAACATACTCGGAGGCTCTAAATAAAAATCTACCTAAGCAACAGAGACCTCCAAAGCAGACATCCAAGCAAACGCTACCCCAAAACAAAACACGCACAACACATAGCCCACAAAGTCAGTGTGCCAAGCAGCCACAGCCCTTAAGGCTGAATAACACACCTGATACTCTTGTAATAGGTGACTCTATTGTCAGACACACTGATGTCCCACTCACCAGGCTGAATAAAGAGAAGGTCACAGTGAGCTGCCTGTCGGGCGCTGGGATTCACCACATAACGCAAGCACTCAGGTCACTCCAAAACAAATATAAATATGACTCAGTCATTGTACATGCTGGAGTGAATGACCTGAGACGTACCTCCCTAGACTACATGAAAAGACACATAGAGGAGCTCTCTGATCATGTAGCCCAGGCTGGTATGACCCTGACCTTGAGCAGCATCTTACCCTCACCTAGAATGATGCCACAGTACAAAGACAAAATGATCGATTTTAACAATTGGCTAAAATTTTGGTGTCATTCTAAGGGGATCCAGTGTCTGTCAGCCTGGGATGACATGCTTCGCTAGGGACAGCTTGCACCTGTCAGCACTGGGCTTTTGGATATTGCCAAAGGCTCTTGCCACCCTCATAGTGCCTTTTCTAGGCAAGGCTCAAAAGTCAAACCCACCTCTATAGACAGCACAAGAATCAAGAAACTAAGGGTAATGCTGCTAAACGCCAGAAGTCTTAACCTCAAGATGCACGCACTCGAAGCTCTTCTCAGTATGGAGAACATCGATATCTGTGCAGTGACAGAAACCTGGTTCAAGGCTCCAGAGAGCACACCAGCACTACCAGGTTATACCTCATATCATGCTTTTCGGCCTCAAAACCTGGACCGAACCACAAAAGGAGGGGGAGTGTCCATATTTATCAAGGATATCAACACCTCCAGGTTAGTGGCATTGCACGAAGTATCGGAGACCATCCATGTGCAACTAACAGTGGACAAGACTGCTTTTCAGTTTATAGCATCCTACAGACCACCCTCTCAAAGTCAGGAATCCCACTCGGCTTTCCTGAAAACATTGGAGAACATGAAGATCTCTCCGAATACCATTATATTGGGTGACTTCAACTACACAAACATAGACTGGGAGCACTACTCAAGCCCCAGCACCTTAGCCCAAAGGTTCCTGGAAATTATAAACTCAAATGCTATGGAACAACTAGTCACCACTCCCACAAGAGGGGATAACATACTAGACCTGATCATTACCAACATGGGGACTCTATGCTCCACACCTGAAGTATATCCCTCATTGGTAAGATCAGACCATAAATTAATTTCACTGGATGTCCACATCCTGACCCCACCCCCAGCCCAGAAAACCACAGTGAAAAACTTCTCAAAAGTGAACTTCTCACTTCTCAAAACTGAAGTGGAATCCTTCAAGGCCCCAGGGCCAGTGGAAACTACGGCCCAAACTGCAGAATCCTATATAAATGCATTCTACGGACATCTCCAGGAATGCATGGATCATGCTATCCCAAACAAAACCAAAATCCAAACATCCAAAGGCAGGCGTCCAGTCTGGTGGACCCCAGCCATAAATAAACTGTACAACAGAAGGAGGAAGATACTACATGATAGAGCAAAATCCCTAATAGGGAAGGCATCCCTGATCAGTACTAGCAAAAAATTATGATCCCTCATAAAATCCTTCAAGGCCAGCTTCGAGAGAAAAATTGCTCAGGACACTAAAGACAATCATAAGGCTTTTTCAGTTATGTTAGGAACCTGGGATGCAACTCCCAGACTTGTTCTGAGTTGATTCTAAATGACAAAAAATACACTGAACCCACAGACATTGCCAATATCCTCCCAGACAGGTTCACTGCAAACTTCTCCACCCCTCCTCCAAAAAAGAGCAAGTATCTATCCCGGCAGAGGGCTGCCTCCCAAACATCTCTGATGCTCAGGTGAAGGCTGCCCTCTCCAAAGCAAAACACTGCTTCCATGGGACCAGATGGCGTCCCGTCCTACATGAACTCCAAGAAGAACTAATCCCTCAAACAAAACAGCTGTAAATCTCAGCCTCACTACAGGATATGTGCCCACAGAATGGCATACAGCAACAGTGGTCCCACTCCACAAAGGTGGAGCCTCCACGGACCCTGGAAACTATCGCCCCATAAGCCTGACTAGCTTAGTCTGCAAGGCTATGGAGAGGATCATCATGGAGCTCATAAACAAAGACATTGGGAACCTACAGACACTAGATCCTACCCAGTTCGGCTTCGTCAAGGGCAGATCCTGCCTTTTGAACCTGGTTGACTTCTTTGAAACAGTCACCAAAGCCATAGATGAAGGGAAGGTAGTCCACACAGCCTATCTGGACCTAGCAAAGGCATTTGACACAATACCTCACTCGGACATCATAGATAAGCTATCCAGCTTAAATATAAACCCCTATGTCACAAGATGGGTCGCAAACTGGCTAAAAGACAGAACCCACAGAGTGAGAGTTGCTGGAGCCATGTCAGACTCGAAACCGGTCACAAGTGGCATCCCACAAGGTTCTGTCCTTGGACTGCTCTTGTTTGGTATATACTTTTCAGAGGTACAGGCCAATGTGGGAGGACTATGACTCACCAAGTTCACAGACGACTGCAAACTAGGCGCCATAATCAACTCTCCAGCTGACACAAACATCCTTCAAAAAGTTCTCACAGAGATGGATAACTGGTGCCAGAGCCTTGGTCTAAAGATAAATGCCTAAAAGTGTATAGTCATACCCTTTGGCAAAAACAATGTGCCCACAAATTACCACATAGGTGGTATCCCATTAAGTACAGAGAAAGTAATTAGGGATCTGGGGACCCAAGTTGATAGCAATCTCTCCTTTGACATCCACATTGCCAAAGTGGTTAGAAAGACCTTTTACATAGCCCACCTCATCATGAAAGTATTCACATCTAGCTCAAGAGAGGTAATCGTGCCCCTTTATTCATCCCTCATCAGGCCCATCATAGAATACAATGCCCCTTTTGGGATGTACCTTACCCGACACCTGCAGCAATTAGAAAGACCCCAAAAGTACCTCACCAAGAGGATCAAGGGACTCAAACAGATGCCATATGCTGCTCGGTTAAAAAAACTCCAGCTCTACTCAGTTGCATACTGCCTACTTCGAGGCGATCTATGCCTGACATATAAAGCTATGTCCAATCCTGAATTAATGGACATGCTCCACCTCAGTAAATCTAAATCCCTTAGAGCCACACGCTCGAGGGACTTGAACCTCAGCACTGAAATAAATAGAACTTGCTGGAGGGACAGATTCATAACCCAGAGGCTCCCTTCACTCTGGAACAGAATTCCAATTCATGTTAGGCAGAGCACCTCACTGAATCTCTTCAACAAGAATCTTGATGAGTGGATGGGGGATCATAGGTTTGTCCCGGGGATTACTTCCGTGTCACTATTAGACAGAGGCACAGCAAACTAAACCTTAAAAAGGGCACAGTATACTCAAATCAATGGGTGGTGTAAGCCAAACAAAATCGGGCTAGGCTTATAATTGCCCCAGGGCAGATAACCTAGTATGAATCTATGAACCTATGAACCTATATGAGTTCACAAAGATGCCCTTTGAGATGAAAAATTCCCCAGTGACCTTCCAGAGGCTGTTAGATGATATTGTACCAAGAACAGGAGATTAGCCCCTTGCTCACCTGGATGATATTGCTTTCTACAGCCATTCCTGGCAAGAGCACCTTCAGCATGCCAGGAAGGTCCTGGGCACACTGGAAAGGGCAGGGTTGACCAATAAACCCAGTAAGTGTCAGATGGGTATGGCAAAGGTCTCCTACCTGGAACATAGAGTGGGGAGTGTTAAGATGAAGCCAGAACCTGCCAAAGTGGAAGCCATTCAGGTGTGTCCTGCCCCTACTATTAAAAAGCAGGTGAGGGCATTACTGGGGACAGCTGGGTACTATATAAAGTTTGTTTCCAATTATATTACAACAGCTACTCCTGTCACAGACCTGACAAGGAAAAACAGACCAGACAATGTAGTGTGGACCCCAACCTGCGAGCAGGCATTCCAAAAGCTTGAAGTGGCTTTGGGAGGACCCCCTGTGTTAGCCAGTCCAGATTACAGCAAATAATTTGTTGTGCATGTGGATGCTTCAAACAATGGGGTTGGGCCTGTATACAGCCAAGTTTCCTCAGAGGGAGAAGAGAACCCAGTGATATATCTCCGCTGTAGCCTCCAACATAGGGAGGAATGTTATGCAACAGTAGAAAAATAATGTCTAGCCATATTATGAACCCTGCAGAAACATCAACCCTATCTGTATGGAAGAAATTCACTGTAGTTACAGTCTAAAATCCATTAACATGGCTACATCTAGCCAGCCAGCAAAATGCCAAGTTACTAAGGTGGAGCTTAGGGTTGCAGGTATATGATATAACAGTGCAGCAGTATAGTGGAGTTAACAATGCCATTGCAGATAGGCTCTCAAGACAGGGTATGGAATGATGTATTCCCAGATAGGCCCATTCTTCTCAAGCAACATTTCTCAATGGGCACTTGAACAACTAGCTTGAGTTTCAAAGAGGGGAGAGAGAGATGTGATGATAGGAGGTACTGCCACCAGATTAAAAAGATTCTTATTATCACAACCCTATTCATCCAGACTTAAGATGTTTCTTATCCAGGTTAACCCGGTTAACAAATGTCAAATAAATAAATAAATAAATCTTATGGTTTTGTGTGTCTGGATCACAGTATCATTTCTGTGCCTTGTGCTTTGGACTATCCACTGCACCTAGGGTGTTCACAAAGCATCTTGCTCCAGTTTTAGTTCGTTACAGGCTACAGGGTATCCACATGTTTTCATATTTAGATGAATTGCTTATCTTTGCAGAGTACTTTTCAAAGTGTCAGGAATCTCTGACTTGGAAGAGAGATCTCTACACAAGCTAGGATTCCAAAGTCTTTTTTCACTCCTTCAGACAGGGTTGTATTCCTGGGGAGTCAGCTAGACACTTCAGTTCAAAGAGCATTTCTTCTGCAGGAAAAAAATAGATCTACATTAACATCTAATCCTGAAGCTTTCTGTCCTTGTGAGTCAATACAAATAACATCGACATGCATCTGGAGTGTTTCTCCCCGGGTCTCAGCTGAAAATTGGCTTTGTTCCATGTCGGACTTTCTGGTAAACAAAGGTTAATAAATAAATAAATAAATACCTCAGAATTTTGGGCCTCATTGCATTTATGGTTGTCATGGTATATCAGGCAAGACTCCACATGAGAAAGATACAATGGTATCTGAAGTCTCTCTGGATCCAGCACTAACATAGCTAGGATGAGGAGATGGGGGCAACTGCCCTTGGTGCAAAGTGTTGGGGGTACAATCTGGTAATCCCATTCCTTCTTTAATGCAATATTTATTTTTGCAGTTAAACCTATTCTGTTTAGGATTCCATGTGTGGTCTAGTTTTCTACAATTTAAATGTAAAATATATATATATATTTTCTTTTATTTAACCAAAACCTAAGTACTGTAGGGCTCCATGCAAACAGACTATCAACTAAATCAACTGTTTGCTATATTTGTAGTAAGCAGTTTGTTACAGTTTAAAAAGAAAACATTTTTTTAAACTAAAACAGGAGTGCTGTATCAGTCAGTGCAGGCAAGGTATAAACTGTAACAACTGTTTGCTGTATTTGTAGTAAGCAGTTTGGTACAGTTTAACAAGAAGAAATTTTTTTTTTAAACCAAAACATGAGAGTTGGAGCACTCAGTGCCGGCAGAGTATAAACTGTAGCTACTGTTTGCTACATTTGTAGGAAACAGGTTGCTGCACTTTAAAATAATATATTATCATTAGTAGTAGTAGTATTTCTTAAATAATATGTTGAAGGAGGGTTGGGGGCAGGGCACATACATGGGACATGAAGGCTGGGGCATGAGTGATGGTAGTAGAAGGAACATCTGCCTTTTTTTTGTCTTGAATAGAAGAGTTGGGGGAGTACTGGGCATAGATGTAACTCCAAGAAGCCAATCACTTGCAGTGTGGTGATTTAGCAATCAGCTTATTACAGTGCAGGGTTTTTTTTTTTTTTTTTTTTACTGTTCACTTGAAGAGCTGATGGGCGGGGCACTGGTTCTTAATATCAGCCCAGGGAACTGGTTGAGCCACCTCTGCTTCTTGGTTCTCCACCAACAGTCTTTGTCTTTTCAAATCCTAGTGCTGTGGGTTTTCAGAAGAGAAATCACTTGGCTGAGCCAGGAAATTTACCTAAACCCAGGTTTTCCCTTTTATCTCCCTATTCCAAAGCAGTCAGTCAACATATACCCCTCAGTCTTTACTTGGGGATCAGTTTCAGGAGGGATAAAAGTGCAAGATGTGTGGGACACCATTGGGAGATGCAAGCACAAAAATATTAAAGGGATGTTTGCCCTTATGAAGGCACTCGACTCTCTGAATCATCTTTGCTCCCCTGGGCCTCTTCAAATGGTACATCAACAAGCAAGAGGGGACCTGGTCATACCCCGTAAAGACTAGTCATGTTAACTTGGAATATAGCTTCAGAGCACAGTCTTACTCTACATGCATTCTGCATTCCATCAGATCAAATTTGTCTGGCAAGCAAGCTGAGCAGAACATGGGCAGACTCTCACAAATGGAAACTAGATCTTCCATGATTTGATCCATTTGTGAGGAGTTCCTCAAGTAGACCTATTTGTCTCCTTTCTGAACAATTTACCGGTAAGATTCTGAATCAGGACTCCATGTGAGAAAGCCTGGAAGATAGATGCCATTTCCTTTCCTAGGACAAGAATATTTGTATATGCTTTCCTACCCTTTTCACTGATATCTAGAGTACATCTGTAGATTCAGAAAGAATCTTCCAAAATTATTATGTTTTCAAAGAATGGTGCTTTCCTCCTTGGCTACTGCTGTTAAAATTCTTGTTAAGATGCTTCTCCTTGTTTCTTCTTTAAAAGAACTTTTATTAAAATGATTTAAAACAAAAAACAAAATAAAAGCTACAACCTAACCATTTGAAAGTTAACTTTGTAACGCAAAAGAGAGAGATGAGCGCTTTCGGGTTATCAACCTTCTTCAGATCTTCAGAAACACAGGGCTGTTATACCCAGCTGATGTCCATTATCATTAGGGTCACTGCTAAAATATCCCAAACAACAAACTAAAACAATGAGTGAGAAGGTCACTGAAAAACCAATCAGTAAAAACAAAATGAAAATTCCAGCAAAGTTAGAAAAACATATATATAGTGACCCTAATGATAATGGACATCAGCTGGGTATAACAGCCCTGAGTTTCTAATGCTTAGTCAAACACTCTGCTTGTGCTGTGCTGATGAGGTCATAACAAGGCCGAAATATGCATATTCACAGCTAGTGGGGTTTGTCTTTATTGGCCTGAAATTGTCCATTAAAACGACAAAACAAGTCATGGGCATTCAGAATTGCCAATTAGCTGAAACACCTGATGTTCATAAGGATCATTTGCATATATCCCATGTGCCTCTGATACAAGTGGTTTGGGAGGTCACTTTTTGGACGTTCTAGCTTTGCTAGAGTTTTCATTTTGTTTTTACTGATTGTTTGCATATCCAGAACTTTTAGTTCTGTGATACATTGAAACCAACAAACAAATCCTTTCTGTTCCCAGGAATTAATTATTTCTCTGTATATGTTATGTGGATACCACTTTGTAACTATGGCTGGTATTAAAAGATCAAACCAGATTTTTAAATCTATATTTGCATAAAAAATTTTCCTAAATGAGTCAATGTAATAATTAATCATATTAGTTTTAGCGGGCTTACTTATGTTATATTACATACTAATACATAATATGTGCCATGGCAAATAATTGTATATGTTATTTGAAATTTTTTTGTAAATCAAATTCATTTATTGATATTACAGTTAGTAATTCTTTCCAATTTGCAGAATAATTTGGACTTATCTATTCTGAGATTGTTTTAGATAGTGATGCTTTTATATATGTTTCTATAACAGGAAAGTTTAATCCTCCCTGTTTCCATGGTCTGAAATGATGTATTAAAGCTATTCTGTTTCTTTTGGGAAACCACAAAAAGTTATTAGGCATGAGTCTATTTCTTTGAGTATATTCCTTCCTGGTAACAGTTGTATTGCCAAAGCTATATGTGAAGGCTGCCAGCCTAGCTAGATATCATTTTATAGATAATTCTATCATTTGTAAATATTAATGTGAACTACAGGCTTGTTGTCTTAAATGGAAAAACTGCTGTTAGATGTGGAACTGAAAAAATGTCACAACAGTGCTCTTTGCTGACCAAGTAAAAATTTTGTGACCCTTTGATGTAAACATGTCTCCGGCCAGTCTAGATGAAGACATTCTTTATATTGTTTTAACCAAGAGTTAAATTGCTAGATTTAAACATGCAAATGTATTTTTATTGCTCTGCTTCCTGACCAGCTGTAAGATAACAAAAGGAGATGTTAAAAATGTAAATGTAGTTTCTGTTAGCCTGGGAACCCAGGGAAGTGTGAAGAATGATGTAATGGGAACAAGGAATGTGATTTTAAAAACAGAGAGAATCAGAGGGCATTATGCACTTTTGTCTTGACCATCCAGCTCACAGCACTGTCTTGCTCTATAAGTAAGTTTATCTTAGAAGTGTGTTTTCCCTTAGAAATAGCTAGAAATTAGAAAGATTAAACTAAGTGTTTTTCTGTGATGTCAGAACTGTACTACTGAATTATTTTAAGTATTTATCTGTGATCTCTGAACTCTTGACTAGCACTGTGTAGTAGAAAGTATTGTCTTGTGTTTTTATTATTTATTATTAAATATTTTAAACCTTTCAACTGTGGCTGTTTTGTGGAGAGATAATTTAAGCTCGTAAGAGTAGTGCATGCCTTTGTTAAAATTATACAAAGCCACTACAATAGCTTTAGCCATGGGCTATACTACTGTCAAAGGAAAAACAACTTCAAAATGATCAACACACGGCAGGTTCAGGTTAAGGCACTTTAATCTTGCAGCAAGAAGACAAAAACATGCTAATACAGAGTTGTCTAACTAGAATCAGGAAGTGAAGTTATTCTTATCCATTTCTTACAAGGCATTGCCTACTAAGCTGACGTAATAAATCACAAGTTCTTTCAATATTATTTCACAGCAGCTGTTTGTCCATGATTTTCTGCTGGCATATCAAGTTTACAAAAAAACATCCTAAGAAAAACAATGTGGCCTTGATGACCACCAGTCAGATATGACTTCTCACTACACAATGTTACCATTCAAGGTACTATGGCTAATTTGAGCACAAAGCAAGTACAGATTATACTTCATTTCTTCAAGCAATCATTGTCTAACTGTATCTAGTTTTTCTGCAGCTGTGCATGTTCTCATAACATGAACAGAGCTGATTGTTCAAGTTCAGTAACATTATAGAAAACAGTATTGTTCTATTCATTAATTTCCTGACCTAGCAGATAATCACCTGCTTCTCAGTATATTTCCAAAAGGCATAAACATGAATTTTGCTGTGCTAGCAAATACTAGGTCAGAGAGCATCTTGCAATTTCAGAAAGCATACTGCAGTTTGAAAAAGCATCTTATAATTTCATACAGAATTAAGCTGTACATAAAATAGAATGAAATGTGTTAACCCTTTTAGCTTCTAATAAGCATTAAACATATACATTAATACATATTTTTCTAACATTTCCCCCCTGTTAATACTTTTTATTTTATTTTTAAAATCATAAACAGTTGCTTCTTCTCCTAACCTCTTTCTGTTCAGAATTTGCAGATAAGAGAGTCATTCAGTTTAAACTTATGTAAAAAACCAAACAGTCCACGGACTCCTTGTACCAGCAAACAGACAAAGTCGTTATCTGAACGCAAATTTATTTTACTTTACAAGCCGCCATGCCCACTAAATAACGTGGCTTCCTCAGAGAAAATCATTAACAATAAAAACTTTTGCACACTCTTTTTATAAAATTCTAAAAGGAAGTGACATCACATAAATTAAAAACTCGTTGTGTTCACTTTCATTAAATTTATATAGTATAAAAATACCAAATTTGTATAAGACAAGTGCTATCATACCACAAAACAAATTCAAGACCCAATAAATAAAATTATGTAGTCATATGATGTTAGCGGTTCTAACTGATTCAACCATGAGATAACAAACCAGTTCCATAGCTCTACTTTCTAAGCAATCTTTATTTATTTTGTACCTATCGCTATTAAAGAAACTGTTTGGTCGAATCAAGGACCCTCAACAAAAATATTATATATTAAAATATTAATAATATATGGTCCTATGCTAAATGAGCATTGGCTTACTGAGAAACAAATGCTCGTTAGCATTCATTAAATAACCAAAATCAATCAACATAATACACAAAATTGTCCCTGATTAACATTGCATGACAACTAAATGCGCCATGGTATATAAAACACAGTATCCTACCTCAAGTAACTCCTCATTTTCAATACTGCAGAAATATTGCAGTTTTCATTGAGACCCGGATAGCAAAAAGCATCCGTTCTCAATTGCCACTCCAACTCACATATTTCCAAAAGTAACGGTATAGGTCCCCCACGAATATTGGTTTTTACTTGGTCAATAGCCATAAATGAGAAACAATGGCCTGGGAAATTATCTATGTGTTTTGCTAGAGCATTAACATCATTGCTCTTCTTAATAGCATACATATGCTCATAGACATGATCACGTAGTCTACGGTCGGTCTTCCCTATGTAAAAGGAAGGGCAACACTCACAAAAGGCCACATATACAATAGATCTACTCTCACAATTAAGTGGAAGTTGAATAGTATACTTCTTATCCCTTATTATGTAAGTCTGACCCGTCCTCACTTTATGGCACAAGTTGCAAAAACCACATGGGTACATACCAGTTCGTTTATTAAAACCTTTACTGGAAAAATCCCTTTGTAAAAGTTCTTTAAGATTGTTATTCCTTTTGAAAACAAAATTGGGAACAAGTCCCAATTTCTCTGTTAATCCTGGGCTACTCAAAATAAATTGCCAGTTCTTCCAGATATTGAAATTATAGCCCTAGAATTAAGGCTATAAATGTTGACGTAACTTACTAAAAAATCACGTCCATTACCATTACTGATGTTGTCACGTGGTGAATCAATATTACCAATAGATAGTACTGCCACCCCAAGAATAATAGGGTCAGATCTTAATTGGCCTTGGGTGAGAATGGGTTTATAAAAACCACTCATCCTCTTTGCTACAACCTCAGAAGTAAGTTCATCAACCAGGTATTTCGTGTAACCCCTGTTAAGGAACATGTTGCCCAGCAAATCACACTCACTCTGAAAATCATTCAATTACTGCACATTCTCCTGCTCTGACCAACTGCCCTTCACAATAGATCTCTTTGTTTAAGGGGATGATGGCTCGAGAAATGCAGGAAAGAATTGCAGTATGTCGGTTTTTCTATATACACTTGATGTATAAGTGTTCGCTGGCATCCTTCCTTAATTTCACATCCAGGTAATCTATATCGGATGTCGAGAACTTAAACGTGAATTTCAAAATTCTGCTGAAATCGCTTAATGAGTGGACAAATTGACTAGCTCAGTGCTACTGCTACCTCAAACAAGATAAAGATGTCACAAGGTATCTCGATAGAAATTGTACAAAGCCCATCAGGTCTGGCTGAAGAGAAAAGGAAATTCTTTTCCCAATACCCCATAAAAAGTTACAGATGCTCCACAAGGGGAGCCCAGTGCTCTTTACGCGACCAAGTAAAAATTTTGTGACCCTTGATGTAAACATGTTCCGCCAGTCTAGATGAAGACATTCTTTATATTGTTTTAACCAAGAGTTAAATTGCTAGATTTAAAATATTGATGCAAATGTATTTTTATTGCTCTGCTTCCTGACCAGCTGTAAGATAAACAAAAGGAGATGTTAAAAATGTAAATGTAGTTTCTGTTAGCCTGGGAACCCAGGAAGTGTGAAGAATGATGTAATGGGAACAAGGAATGTGATTTTAAAAACAGAGAGAATCAGGAGGGCATTATGCACTTTTGTCTTGACCATCCAGCTCACAGCACTGTCTTGCTCTATAAGTAAGTTTATCTTAGAAGTGTGTTTTTCCTCAGAAATAGCTAGAAACTAGAAAGATTAAACTAAGTGTTTTTCTGTGATGTCAGAACTGTACTACTGAATTATTTTAACTATTTATCTGTGATCTCTGAACTCTTGACTAGCACTGTGTAGTAGAAAGTATGGTCTTGTGTTTTAATTATTTATTATTAAATATTTTAAACCTTTCAACTGTGGCTGTTTTGTGGAGAGATAATTTAAGCTCGTAAGAGTACTTGCATGCCTTTGTTAAAATTAAACAAAGCCACTACAGTAGCTTTAGCCATGGGCTATACTACTGTCAAAGGAAAAACAACTTCAAAATGATCACC
Organism: Protopterus annectens; assembly: GCF_019279795.1. NCBI lineage: Eukaryota > Metazoa > Chordata > Ceratodontiformes > Protopteridae > Protopterus > Protopterus annectens. The sequence goes on along the minus strand of NC_056748.1, from coordinate 192,747,179 downwards.
ACATGGCAGGTTCAGGTTAAGGCACTTTAATCTTGCAGCAAGGAGACAAAAACATGCTAATACAGAGTTTGTCTAACTAGAATCAGGAAGTGAAGCTATTCTTATACATTTCTTACAAGGCATTGCCTACTAAGCTGACGTAATAAATCACAAGTTCTTTCAATATTATTTCACAGCAGCTGTTTGTCCATGATTTTCTGCTGGCATATCAAGTTTACAAAAAACTTCCTAAGAAAAACAACGTGGCCTTGATGACCACCGGTCAGATATGACTTCTCACTATGCAATGTTACCATTCAAGGTACTTTGGCTAATTTGAGCACAAAGCAAGTACAGATTATACTTCATTTCTTCAAGCAATCATTGTCTAACTGTATCTAGTTTTTTCTGCAGCTGTGCATGTTCTCATAACATGAACAGAGCTGATTGTTCAAGTTCAGTAACATTATAGAAAACAGTATTGTTCTATTCATTAATTTCCTGACCTAGCAGATAATCACCTGCTTCTCAGTATATTTCCAAAAGGCATAAACATGAATTTTGCTGTGCTAGCAAATACTAGGTCAGAGAGCATCTTGCAATTTCAGAAAGCATACTGCAGTTTGAAAAAGCATCTTATAATTTCATACGGAATTAAGCTGTACATAAAATAGAATGATATGTGGTAACCCTTTTAGCTTCTAATAAGCACTAAACATATACATTAATACATATTTTTCTAACATTTCCCTCCTGTTAATACTTTTTATTCTATTTTCAAAAGCATAAACAGTTGCTTCTTCTCCTAACCTCTTTCTGTTCAGAATTTTCAGATAAGAGAGTCATTCAGTTTAAACTTATGAAAGTGTTTCACTTTTCAACAGTTCTTCAGTTTCAGTGCTTTGATATAAAGTCTCAGAAACTGACATGTCTATAAAATCTTTGATTAATCTTTTCATGCAGGGAATACCACAACAAACACACACTCCCAATAGGAGTAATCCCACACAAATGGCAATCAGGATGTTCATTAGGATGCTACCCCACCCCCCAAAGAAATTCTGGAAAAAGTCCGTCAGTGGGTTTGGGCCTGGCTTGGTCATGGCCGACACTTGCTGAATCACCTCAAGATGGTCATTTATTTCATGCTGGTTGTCAGGAATATACAAACAGCACTCCTCTTTTATTAAAGCGCACATACCACCTTTCACCGCTAGGGTGAAGTCAAGAGCCATGCGGTTTTGAAGCACCACAGTTCTCATAGCGTTCAGTTCATCAGTCATTAATTCGAGAGCAGAAAAAGTTGCATTACTCATTACTTTGAGAAGTTTGGACAGTTTTCTCAGCTCCCAAATCGATTTCACTGCACCATGTGCAGGGGCTATACCTGCCCACAATATAATAGTGTCACTGAAGTCTATGTGTGTCAGTTTATCTTTGTTTTTCACGGAATTATGGTTTCTCCAGCCTGCTTCGATTCATCCCACTGGATTTTCAGGCCTTTTGATTGCATTTCCAGTTTTCTTGGTGACCTCTCTGACATTTTGAATTCTTCCCTGAGGCAAGACTGCAGTGTGTCATATGGCCGGAACCAGGTAACCCAAAAAACAACTGCTGGACCAGTTCTCAGGTAACCATTTGTATGCCTTTTTCCCACAAACAAAATAACAATTCTCTACTTTAGTATTAATATACACTTGCCCTGCATGAAACATTTTCTTATCAATAACAGATAGTTGTTTAAAAAGAACAGGATTACGTTGTATCTCATCAATAGTTTTATGTATCGACGCAAAATATGAGTCATAGTTTGCATCACAGATATAACCTGCATTATTGGCTTTGGTATAACATTTGTAAGGAACAGTCACATTACAGTTACTCCAACCTACCTGAACAGTATTATTTTTGTAAAAACACAATTCCATTTTGTGTAACAGGCAGGTACAATGCTATTTTGTCTTGTGATTTTACAGTTGTAGTATCAAAAATCAAATTTTCTCAGGTCTCATTGACCTCTAGGGGGACAGCAGTCATTAATAATCCCCCGTATGCTGTTGGTATAGCTGTGCAAATCCAGCAATTTGAAACAATAAAAGTTTCAGCATACACATATTTAATTGCTTGGTAAGTGTTAAAGTTTGGATGCCAGTCTATGAGTGATTCTTGTTTATTCAGTTCAGCTCGTGTGGCTGGAAAAAGGAAAGGCCACAACAAAAAGATTAATGTTATTAGTATGGCCAACAGAATGATCATGCAATACTTCTGAGGTTGTTCAACATTTCTATTTGCTCCGTATCTGGTCATTTTGTTCTTGTGTAACAGTAACAATTTTTTTGTCCAGTTCAAAGTTTTTAACCAATTTACAGTGTGTCAGATGAATCCAGGATGCTCGCTCTGCGATCTTGACTGCAGTGGGTGTTGACAGTAGCACTTGGTACAGCCCGTCCCACTTCAGTGTGGTCCACTTCTTCTTCATGATAACTTTCACCCAGACCCACGTGACTGGGACTACTGCTGCTTCCGGTGGTCTGGCTTGTTCTTTATCTGAAACAGACTTTAACTGCAAAAGTTGTTTATTATTTAAAAGTCATCTCATATATTCTGCAAGTGAACTGTCAGCTTCCTGATCTGCAGGCATGAGAGGTTTCCACTGAGGTATATAATATGCCCTCCCAAACAGTATTTCAAAAGGAGTTAACCCCTTTGCATTTGGAACAGTTCTCATGCTCAACAGTGCCAGAGGCAGGCAGTGCACCCAGTTCTTCTGTGTCTCACTAATCAAATTTCCTAAGTTTGTTTTTCAAAACCCCATTATGCCTCTCTACTAATCCTGCAGATTGGGGGTGGTATGCACAATGGTCCTTTAAAGAAATTCCGAAATATCGGCTCAACTGTTGTATACCTTGATTTGCAAAGTGTGTGCCATTGTCACTGTAGATCTTTTCCGGTATGCCAAATCTAGGAATAATTTCTTTAACAAGGACTTTTGCAACAGTAGCTGCATCTGGATTTTTGGTCGGAAAAGCTTCCACCCATTTGGAAAACATATCTATAATGACAAGACAATATTTTGTATTTTCACATTTGTTTAGTTCTATGAAATCCATACAGATAGTATGGAATGGGTACAGTGGTGTTGGGAAACTCCCTTGCTTAGGCTTCAATGCCCCTTGTGCATGATGCTTGTTACAAACATGGCATGCTGCACAAAAATTTTTGTGTAGTTTGTAAATCCATATGCAGTGAACACTCGGTTCACTAACTGTACCATCCCCCCTGTTGAGACATGGCACTGCCCATGGCTCAACAAAGCTGCATATCTAAACAAGTTAGACGGCAAAATTGGTTTTCCTTCTTTAGAGATGTACAGCCCTTTCTCAAGAATTGCTCCTCGTTTTATCCATTTCTGTTTTTCTACATTTGTAGTAAGTGTCTGCATTGTTTTCAACATTTCTAAATCTAAAATCTCAGAAGGTTGTAATTCCTCACTCAAAAGAAATATTTCTGAAGCTGAAGCTGCCTGCTTTGCAGCTGTATCAGCTCTCACATTACCTTTTGAAATCCTATCCTGTTGCTTGGTATGAGCTACACATTTACAAATAGCTACTTTCTGAGGTAACTGAATAGATTCTAACAAATCTAAAATAAATTGCGCATGATTAATCGGTTTACCAGTAGATGTTATCATTCCTCTATTTTTCCACTGTTGTGCAAAAACATGTACAGTAGAAAAAGCATACTGGCTGTCAGTAAAAATGTTCACATATTTACCCTTTGCTAAGCTACAAGCCCTTGTCAAGACAATCAATTCTGCTGCTTGTGCAGATAAGTTGTGTGGTAAAGACTTTGCTTCTAAAATCTCAGTATCAGAAACTACTGCATACCCCACTAGGTTCTGTCCTGTAGGACCCCTTCTGCATGAGCCGTCCACGTAATATGTCACCTCAGCTTCATCCAAGGGAACATCCGTTAGATCTTTTCTAGGCAGTGTCTTTTGCTCAATCTCCTGCAGGCAGCTGTGTGGTGTGCCATCCGCAGGGTCGGGAGCAAGGTAGATGGGTTTAAAGTTGTACATCGTTCAATTGTCATATGAGGTTGGCTCAAGAGTATAGTCATACAGGAAATATGTCTAGCAGGAGAAATATATGCTACTTTTTCTTGCAGTAAAATAATTGTGACTGCATGAGACACTCTCAATGTGAGAAGGTGGAACAACACTACTGAGGCCAAAGCCTGTACTGCCATTGCAGCTGCAACTACTGCTTGTACACAGTGGGGCAGGGATCACACCACTGGGTCCAGCTGTGATGAATAATAAGCTATGGGGCGTTGCTTATCCCCATGTTGCTGTGTTAACACTGATGTCATGTAACCTTGCTTACAATCTACAGTTTGGAAAAAACGTTTATGATAGTTTAGTAATCCTAAAACTAATGAGGATGCTATCAGTTGTTTCAGTTTGCAGAAAGCTGATTCTGCTTCTGGTGTCCATTGTAATAAATCTTGTGCTGCCATAGGCTTCTTATATATCAAGTTGGTCAGTGGAGCAGACTCCAAGGCATAGTTTGGAATCCAACTCCAACAGAAGTTAGTTGTGCCCAGGAAGGACATCATTTCCTTCTTGGTAGTTGGTTTGGGTGCTTGTAAAATTGCAATTTTCCTATCTTCATCTAATGTTCTGCCTTCTTTGGATATTACATATCCCAGGTATTTAACCTGCTTTCTCCAAAGCTGCAGTTTGTTTTTGTTTACTTTATGTCCTTGAGTGGCTAAAAATTGTAGTAATGCTATGGTAGCTTCTCTGCATTCTTGCTGGGTGGGGGATGCCAGCAGGATGTCGTCTACATAAAGTAAAATTTGGCTGCCTCTTGGTGGGCTAAATCCCGCCATGTTGCTTGCCATCTCTTGTGCAAATATTGTTGAGCTTTCACAATATCCCTGTGGTAGTCGCGTATATGTATACCTTTTCCCCTGAAATGTGAATGCAAACCAATGTTGGCTGTCAGGGTGTATCGGTATAGAAAAGAACGCATTGCTAATATCTACCACAGAAAAATACTTCTGTTGAGGCTTCAAATCATTTAATAGGGTGTGTGGATCTGGCACCGTAGGTGCTCTAGGTATTACTGTGTCATTCACAGCTTGTAAATCTTGGACCATACGCCATTCTCCATTTGCTTTCCTGACAGGAAATAAGGGTGTGTTACTTGGTGAATCAGGAGATTCTACCAGTACACCTTCCTTAAGTAAAGCTGCTATTATAGGTTTGATTCCTACTTCTGCATCCTTTCTTAAGGGATACTGTCTCTTTTGAGTTCTAAATGCTGATTTTGGCATAATAGTAACTGGTCCTGCTGTACGAATTAGTCCTACATCTGATTTCCCTGTTGACCAGAGAGTTTCTGGTATGCTCCATAAAGCTTTTTCTTCCTCTTCTAGTAAGAGTGCTAATCAGCTGTCCTCGCTAGACTGCAAGTGTACAGCTGGGTGTGTCTGTGTTATCCAATTTAACTTCTGCTTTTGTACTCCCTGTTCTGGCAATTCTAACTCTGTTTGTTTTTCCCACTTTGTGACTTTTTCTCCAAGATCTGCCCATTTCACATTCTTGTCCTTAGTTAAACTAACATGTGGTAATCGACTAGATTTATAGAGTGCAAAGAATTCCTGGGGCAATGAACAGCTAACTACACTATTCCCTTCTGTGTCCCAGTACAGATTATGTAATACTAATCTGTTTGCATGGTTTTTAAACAGTTCTTGCTCATATTCCTTATCAGGTCCTGGTATGCTACAATAATACATAGTACAGTGCAACAAATGCTGTTTATCAGTGTCAAGGGAGGGGGACTTACTGATGGCTACGTTCATCAGTTCTTCGGTTACTGCCCCTGGACCAGTCGTGACTAAGTCCTGGCTGTACCAATAAAATGTTTCACCCTCCGGTCGCACCACAAAAGTATCCATTTGTCGCTGTGCTTCCATACCCTGCATAGTCGGTACTACTGCTATGCCAAATATCTGCATAAGATCTCTGCCCAAAAGGTTCACTGGGCATTTTGCAGAAACAACAATTTTGCTTTTCTGGGTCATCCCTGAAACAGGGTCAGTTATTGCTATGTTATGGGAGAGTGGCTCCCGATATAGCTGTCCATTAGCTGCTTTCACTAATATGTAATCAAGTGATTCCGAATTTTCTGGTAGTTTGGAAGGATGTATCAGGGTTCGTGAAGCCCCTGAGTCACACAGGAAGTTAACTTCCCTCCCCTCTACCAGAAGTGTAACTTCTGGTTTTGTGTCTGCTAAATAGAGCTCTAGGCTTAATAATGCTAAGTCCAAAATTTCACTTTCTTCACCATCGGTGATTTCTTGTACTTCCTGTATTTCTTCTATCACATCCTCTATTCCCTCTATCACATTTGCATTTGTCTTTTCTCGGTTACTCCCTTGTAGTGATTCTTGACTGTCATATAGTCAGTCCTCACCCTCATCTTCCATGGTTACCTTCTTATTTTGCTTGCATTCCCTTGCTAAATGTCCCTTCTTTCCGCACTTAAAACATTCACCCCTTTTCTTTCTCTCTTCAAACTCTTCTGATCATTTATCAGATTGTTTGTTTCCCTGGGCATTTTTCTTGCCATTTTTTCTGGACTGTACTACATAAACTTCTGCTCCATCTTCTACAGAAAATACTTGGGCTTTCTTTTTCTTTTTACTGTTAAAATGCCTTTCGGCATGCCTAGCATATTCAAGTAGTGACTGTAATCTAGTCGTACGATGGTCTACCATGTGCTTTGTAATAAAGCTGCTTATAGGCAAAATACTGCCTTTCAAAAATGCATTCTTTAATTGCTGCTCATACGGGGAATCATGTGTTTGGTCTTCAGGTACCTGCATTCCACAATGGTTGTTGAAACACTCTAATAATCTAGCATAATATCTGTCAACAGTTTCACCTTCCTGTTGAATGCATTGATTAATGCAAGTCCAGTCTGCCCTAGGCTTCCACTTCTCAGAGATTCAGTCTGTTAGACCTTTCACTCTGTTATCCAGCTCTGCATTGCTATGTGGGAGTGGCTTATTTTCTTCGTCACGGGGATTCCAGTTGCCACTGATCATGTGTCAATCTGGACCTACGATTTGTCTAACTACTTTTTCCTACTTCTTCTCCATTTAAATGATAACTTAATCTCATGCCCTGTAAGTCTTCTAAGAATTTTCTAAAATTAACCTTTGGATGGGGAATTCCCTCTGTGGCTTTCCGGATATCTTTCGGTGTCCACGGTCTATATACTAGGAGAGTTGAGTCCTGTCCTGCCTGAGGATTTGGTACTTCTATGAGCGGACATATCTCTTCTTCACTCAGAGCTCATGAATTTTTGTTTATTTCATATAACTCAGTATCTCCTCTTAAGTTACGTGTTCGAGACCTAGTTTCGATGGGATCTCTAACATACGGTCTTAGCTTTGCGGTAACGGCCAGGTATAGCGGAGGTGGACCAGCTTGTCCACTCGCTTCATATTCTGGTGCGGGAAGCAGAGGGGGTGGAGGGGCTGATGCTATCACCAAATTATTGTCTTCTTTATCTAAAAACATAGCTTTTGAATTATTACTTTTTTGTTCCCTACGGTTTGCTTCCTCAATCCACCTGTGTGCCTGAGGAATACCCAATTGACATTGCTTTTTTACCTGACCTTTTGCGTCAGTTTTAAGCTGTTTGATGAGTTTAATAAGTGAGAATTTTTCTAATTTGCCATTAAATTCATATTTATTAACCCATTTTGTATAGTATCTAACATTGTCAGCACGTTGTAATTGCATATATTTTGCATCTTTGGTTAGCGGTGGGTTTTGGGAATTTTTTGTGCACTTATTACCCATATTGTTCTGACTGTTAAAAAATGTTATGTAACCCTTCTTATTTTCACGTGGTACCACGATTTTCTGTTTCACAGTTTATTTAGAATAACTGTATTACCTATTCTGTTTCCCTGCTCTATGACAAGACTGCAGTCTTTCTGTCCCTGATTTGTACAAAACAAATCTCATGACAGATGATTCAAATCAAGCACCTGATCTAAAACAGAAAAAAGATAAATCTCACCTTACCCGAGCCTCCGTGATTGACCGTCTCTGGTTCGTATGCTAACTCGTCCTCCAGTCGCAGATTAGAAAAGTGGCTGGCCTCTTTTGAACGACAATTCAGTCGAAGGTCTTTCAAAGCAGCAGAACCGATGTGGTCTCTTCCCCGTACGGTTTCATGCCACCTGGCCCATCTGACCTGAGGTGAAGTGAGAGTTTCCGGTCCGGAGGACCAATCTGTCAAAGGAAAAAACTTCAAAATGATCAACACACAGCAGGTTCAGGTTAAGGCACTTTAATCTTGCAGCAAGGAGACAAAAACATGCTAATACAGAGTTTGTCTAACTAGAATCAGGAAGTGAAGCTATTCTTATACATTTCTTACAAGACATTGCCTACTAAGCTGATGTAATAAATCAAAAGTTCTTTCAATATTATTTTACAGCAGCTGTTTGTCCATGATTTTCTGCTGGCATATCAAGTTTACAAAAAAAACTTCCTAAGAAAAACAACATGGCCTTGATGACCACTGGTCAGATATGACTTCTCACTACGCAATGTTACCATTCAAGGTACTATGGCTAATTTGAGCACAAAGCAAGTACAGATTATACTTCATTTCTTCAAGCAATCATTGTCTAACTGTATCTAGTTTTTCTGCAGCTGTGCATGTTCTCATAACATGAACAGAGCTGATTGTTCAAGTTCAGTAACATTATAGAAAACAGTATTGTTCTATTCATTAATTTCCTGACCTAGCAGATAATCACCTGCTTCTCAGTATATTTCCAAAAGGCATAAACATGAATTTTGCTGTGCTAGCAAATACTAGGTCAGAGAGCATCTTGCAATTTCAGAAAGCATACTGCAGTTTGAAAAAGCATCTTATAATTTCATACAGAATTAAGCTGTACATAAAATAGAATGAAATGTGTTAACCCTTTTAGCTTTTAATAAGCATTAAACATATACATTAATACATATGTTTCTAACAACTACCAATTGGATGATAATATTGCACAGTAATAATTGGACACCATTTTAAGGGCCTTTGAGTAGGTGATAAATATTTGCTGGGTGGTAACAGTGATTTCTACCATATAGTCTCGGTAAAAGTGGCACAGCTGAAGAACCTGTGCCAGCCTTCCCCAGGAGTGTCTGTGTGGTTGTATAAAATCTTATCTCAAAATGTGTGTGTGTGTGTGTGTGTGTGTGTGTGTGTGTGTGTGTGTGTGTGTGTGTGTGTGTGTGTGTGTGTGTGTGTGTGAGCTACTTGGGCAGGAACATGAAGCACTGGTTGGACAGAGAGGGTGCTGGAGGTATAAGCTTGCCCACTAGGCTAAGATCTGGACCCTATAACTGTACCAGTGGGGAGCCTTATTGGGGACCTGGAGAGCAAGGGAGCGACCAGCCCTGAACTGACTGTGATCTCTGTGTGCACTTAAGGGAAATTGCACTTTACTGTGTGTATTTGTTATCCTTTCCTCCTATATGAGATGCCCCTCATTGGTGTTAGTGTTGAGAATTGAGGCTCCTTGATTGCTGGGCCAGGGCACGGGTGTCACACTATATATAGAATATTGGGTAGTAAAACCATTTTTATTAACTGTAGTCTATCTTCAAATGTTAATATTATTTTGTTCCACATTTCCACAGAGATTTTAATTGTACTGATGATATTATTGTAGTTTTTTGAGACTAATTCATTATTATCCTTGCATAACTCAATTCCTAGATATTTTAATATAGATTCTTGTTTCCCTATAATGGGATTTCCCTTTGTTTGCAATTCTTTTTTTTTAATTTAAAATAAAAATTTGATTTTGATTTATTGAAATAGAGTCCTAAAGTCCTGTAAAATGTGGCAATTAAAATATCAAATTCTTCTAATATCTCTTTTGTATTGGATAATGTTAATAATATGTCATCAGCAAAGAGCATCATTTTAGAATTGTACTGTTCATAAACATCTACTCCTTTGATTTTTGTATTGTTACATACTGAATCTGCCAATATTTCAATAGCCAAAGCAAATAGAATCAGTGATACGGGACATCCTTGTCTAGTACCCTTTCTTATATGTATAGATCCAGAGGTGAAAGGACCTAGCTTAACATACGCTAAATTATATGTATATAATATAATTTATTCTTTAGTAGATGAACAAAGAAAGGAGGAAATTCAAATAACACCAGAATTTTGAATAAATAGTCCCAATTTAGGGAATCAAAGGCTTTCTCTATATCGAAGCCAATTATGAGTGTTTCTTTATTTTCTTTATTAACATAATCTATAAGAGAAATTATCCTTTTAATATTGTCATGTGTGTGTCTATGATATATAAATCCAGTTTGATCATTATTTATTGTTTTGGATAGTGGTATTTGAATTCTGTTAGTTAATATTGTCATAAATATCTTATAGTCGTTATTTAATAATGATATAGGTCTATATGAGGTACAGAGGTTTGGGTTGGTGCATTCTTTATGGCAGGGTATGAATACTTACATTTTGTTGTTCATGGCATTGTCCTTTCAGAGCTCA